>NW_005871086.1:4918525-5032756 GCF_000147115.1 Myotis lucifugus | reverse complement strand
AAACAGAACAATGAATGACCTTTTAAAATTGGAATCAACTATTCATTATTTTTAGATTAAAAATTTGCAAGCTTTTCCCAAGAAGGCTTTGTTACCTGTCTTAAGCTCACCATGTAAATCTGTGTTGCTAATTTGCCACACAAATTGATCTGTTACTCCACAAAAGCACATCAGCCTTTCATGTAACAACCGAGCCTTTTAGACCTACAACTAACTCTCCACCTGAGAAGGGAATGTGGTCTCAAACACCCTATTAGATCTTTTATAGGAGACACTCTCCGAAATGAATAACAGTTTCAACATCTTAACAGAGTCTGTGTTGGTTTCCCTGGAGCCAAGAGACCCTTACTAGGAAAATGTCTCCAATCTGACCACTGACCATAATGGTGCTTATTCTCTTCCTGTCCAATATTATTTACCTTTAGAAATATTTAGTTATTGATTTTTGAAAAGCTTAACAATTTTCTAAAATGCACTTGATACTCTCTCCCAGAAGTGTGCTTTTTTGTTTGTTTGTTGTTGTTGTTTTCTCATTCAATGTTTCATGGGTCTTCAATCCCATTCTCCTCACTAAATACAGGAATACTACATCTAAACTTGCTACAAAATTGAGCAGCTGGATAAATAGAACCCAAGTAAAAAGCTAGGAGAAAGGCAATCTCCTAAGTTTAGCAGAGAATCCAGCCCTTTCTTAATTTATTAAAAATAATATGATTACACAGTCAAATGTAGAATACAGGGTCATGTCTCTTTTACTGAAAACAAAAACAGTAGGATTTTTTCCAATATCTGTACTTATCCCTGAAAAAGTTCTTGAATATCATCAGATGTTTTAAAAGGTATTTAGCCTCCAAATTTTTACTGGTCCCAACAACAGAGTTTAGACTAACACTTTAAACAATCGATCAATAAGCTAATTATTTGTTGAGTACCTAGAGAACAATTGGCAAAGTAGTTAATCTACCATTCTACTGTCAAGGTTAATAGTTGCTTTCTTTTAATTATGAGTTCTCTTTCTTAAAAGGGTCTTTGTAGTCACTATAATTTAAAATTTATTTTATTTTTATAAATATGTTTAAGTAAAATAGAATACTTCACAGCTGGGATGTGGCTCAGGTAATCTTTTTCAGTGAAACAGGGCTTTATTTATTTATTTAAATCTTTTTATTTTATTGGTTAAGGTATTGTATATGTGTCCTTATTCCCCCATTACCCCCCCTTCCCCCCCTCCCCCGCGCGTACCCTCATCCCCTAGTGTCTGTGTCCATTGGTTATGCTTATATGCATGCATACAAGTCCTTTGGTTGATCTCTCCCTCTCACCTCCATCCTCCCCTACCTTCCCTCTGAGGTTTGACAGTCTGATCGATGCTTCTCTGTCTCTGGATCTGTTTTTGTTCATCTGTTTATGTTGTTCATTATATTCCACAAATGAGTGAGATCATGTGATATTTATCTTTCTCTGACTGGCTTATTTCACTTAGCATAATCTTCTCCAGTTCCATCCATGCTGTTGCAAATGGTAGGAATTCCTTCTTTTTTACAGCAACCTAGTATTCCATTGTGTAGATGTTCCACACTTTTCTAATCCACTCATATGCTGATAGGCACTTAGTCTGTTTCCAAATCTTGGCTATTGTAACTTGTGCTGCTATGAACATAGGGGTGCATGTATCCTTTCTGATTGGTGTTTCTAGTTTCTTGGGATATATTCCTAGCAGTGGGATCAATGGGTCAAATGGGAGTTCCATTTTTAGTTTTTTGAGGAAACTCCATACTGTTCTCCATAGTGGCTGCACCAGTCTGCATTTCCACCAGCAGTGCACGAGGGTTCCTTTTTCTCCACATCCTCGCCAGAACTTGTCATTTGTTTATTTGTTGATGATAGCCATTCTGACAGGTGTGAGATGGTACCTCATTGTTGTTTTGATTTGCATCTCTCAGATGATTAGTGACTTTGAGCATGTTTTTATATGTCTCTTGGCCTTCTGTATGTCCTCTTTAGAAAAGGATCTATTTAGGTACTTTGCCCATTTTTTGATTGGATTGTTTATCTTACTTTTGTTAAGTTGTATGAGCTCCCTGTAAATGTTGGAGATGAAACCCTTATCAGAAATAACATTGCCAAATACTATATCAGCGGTTCTCAACCTGTTGGTCGCGACCCCTTTGGGGGTTGAATGACTCTTTCACAGGGGTTGCCTAAGACCATCGGAAAACACATATATAATTACATATTGTTTTGTGATTAATCACTATGCTTTAATTATGTTCAATTTGTAACAATGAAAATACATCCTGCATATCAGATATTTACATTACGATTCATAACAGTAGCAAAATTACAGTTATGAAGTAGCAACGAAAATAATTTTATGGTTGGGGGTCAGCACAATATGAGGAACTGTATTAAAGGGTCATGGCATTAGGCAGGTTGAGAACCACTGTACTATAGGCTGTTCAAAGGCTGTTAAATCACATTGTTTACCCATATCTTCAGAAAAAATCACTTCTACTGTCGTGGTAAACAATCTGCTTTCCTATTTATAATGGTCTGGCCCTCTACCAACTTCAGCACGAAATTATAGCTAATTTGCCTACAAACATCAGGTGGTCATAATAATTTGGCCACTCAGTGTATGTTCTCCCATGCAGTGGGCTTTCTTGTTGTTTTGTTGATGGTTTATTTTGCTATATAGAAGCTTCTTATTTTGATGTAGTCACATTTGTTAATTTTCTCTTTAGTTTCCATTGCCCTAGGAGCTATATCAGTGAAGATATTTCATCAGATTATGTCTGAGATTTTGCTGCCTGTGGATTCCTCTAAGATTTTTATAGTTTCCCATTTTATGTTTATGTCCTTTATCCATTTTGAGTTTATTTTTGTGTATGGTGCAAGTTGGTGGTCTAGTTTCATTTTTTTGCATGTATCTGTCCAATTTTCCCAACACCATTTATTCAAGAGACTGTCTGGACTCTAATACCAAAACAAGATAAAGACAACACAAAGAAAGAGAATTACAGGACAATATCTCTCATGAACATAGGTGCCAAAATCCTCAACAAAATTCTAGCAAATCAGATCCAGCATTACATCAGAAAGATTATACACCATGACCAAGTAGGATTTTCCCGGGGATGCAAGGATGGTACAATATCTGCAAATCAATAAATGTGATACATCACATAAATAAATTGAAATATAAAAATCACATAGTCATATCAATTGATGCAGAAAAAGCATTTGACAAAATCCAACACCCTTTCTTGATAAAAACCCTTAGCAAAGTGGGAATAGAGGGATCATACCTTAACATAATAAAAGCCTTATATGACAAACCTACAGCCAACATCATACTCAATGAGCAAAAACTAAAACCATTTCACCTAAGAACAGGAACAAGACAGGGATGCCCACTTTCACCACTCCTATTTGACATAGTACTGGAAGTGCTAGCCATAGCAATTAGACCAGAAGAAGAAATAAAAGGTATCAAAATTAGAAAAGAAGAAGTAAAACTGTAATTATTTGCAGATGACATGTTACTGTACATAGAAAACCCTAAAGACACCATCAAAAAATTATTAGATTTAATAAATGAATTCGGCAATGTAGCAGGAAACAAAATTAACACCCAGAAATCTATGGCTTTTTTATACACCAATAGTGAACTTACAGAAAGAGAGATTAAAAAAACAATCCCATTTACCATTGCACAAAAAAAATTAAGATACCTAGGAATAAACTTAACTAAGGAGGTAAAAGACCTGTACTCAGGAAACTACAGGATACTGAAAAAAGAGATAGAGGAAGACATAAACAGATGGAAGAACATACCATGTTCATGGATTGGTAGAATCAACATCATTAAAATGTACATACTACCCAAAGCAATCTATAGACTCAATGCACTCCACATTAAAATACCAATGGCATATTTCACAGACCTAGAATAAACTCTCCAAAAATTCATCTGGAATAAAAAAAGACCCCAAATAGCTGCAGCAATCTGTGAAAAAAGAACAAAGTAGGAGGGATCTCAATACCAGATACCAAGCTGTATTACAAAGCCACTGTTCTCAAAACTGCCTGGTACTGGCACAAGAACAGAAATATAGACCAATGGAATAGGATAGAGAACCCAAAAATCGACCCAAGCCATTATGCTCAATTAATATTTGACAAAGGAGGCAAGAGCATATTTATTTAAATCTTTACTGTTGAAAGTATTATGGATATCCCCCTTTTTCACCCATTGCACCCCTCCACCCAATTCCTGCCCCACACCAGGCCTTCATCACCCTAGTGTCTGTCTCCATAGGTAATGCATGTATGTATATAACTTATTTGGTTAATTTCTTCTTGGCCCCCCACCCCCCTTCCCTTTGAGATTCATCAGTCTGTTCCATGTTTCCATACCTTTGGTTTTATTTTATTCATCACAGTTCATTTTGTTCATAAGATTCCTTGTTTGTTTATTTTGATTTTTAGATTCAGTTGTTGGTAGATATGTATTTATTGTTCATATTTTTTATCCTTTCTTCTTCTTACTAACGACTTTTCTCCTGATGCTTTTAAGATTCTCTCTTTGTCTTTAACCTTTGGCATTTTAATTATTATGTGTCTTGGTGTGGTCCTCTTTGGGTTCCTCTTGTTTGGAACTCTCTGTGCTTCCTAGACTTGTAAGTCTATTTCTTTCATCAGTGTAAGGAGCCTCCGGGACAACTTTAAGTGTATCAACATTTGCATTATGGGGGTGCCAGAAGGAAAAGAGAGAGCAAGATATTGAAAACCTATTTGAAAAAAAATGATAGAAAACTCCCCCTACCTGGTGAAAGAAATAAAACAGGGTATTATTAAATAAAAAAAGAAAGTGTAAAAGAACCAGAACTAATAAATATTATCAATGTACTTTTCTATCAATAGCTATTAATATATATGCAATATTTATTACCAATTATTAATGTAATTGTATTTTGAGTTTGTCATTAATACTGACTGCAATGGCTAGTAAAATTTTTAAATCAGAAAAAGTTTAATGAATGGGTATGTAAATTAAACTAAATTCAACTTAATCATTGTATATATAAAATGAAGCCCTAATAAAAAAGATCCTGTGTTGAAGATTTAAATTTATTGATATCATAGATAAATTGATAAAAATAAGGAAAGTTGTTTAATGAAAATTTAAACTATCAAGTTATAAATACTTATATTTTAGCTACTTTGAAACATACTCCGCAAATTTCTCAAAAAGTCAAAACATGGAGTTACCATATGATTCAGCAATTACACTTTTACATATACACTCAAGAGAACTGAAATCAGGAGTTCCAACAAAAACTTGTACATGAATGTTTATAACAGCATTATTCAAAAAGTTAAAAGAATCCAAATGTTTATCAACTGATAAATAAATAAAATATGGTATATCCATACAACTGAATGTTATTCAATCATAAAAAGAATAAAATAATCAACAACCTGATTCCAATTTTCTATGAAGAGGCAAAAGATCCAGAATAGCCAACGCAATGTTGAAGGAGAAGAATGAAGAACTGATTCTGCCCAAGTTCAAGAATTACTATAAGCTATATTAATCATGGAAGCGCAGCATTGACCAAAGAATACACAAATAAAACAGTGGAATGAAACAGAAAGTTGGAAAATGTAGTCAACTGATCTTTAACAAGGAAGCAAAGGCAACATATTGGAACATAGATAGACTCTTCAACAAATAGTGCTGGAACAACTGCACATCCACATGCAAAAAAAAATGAATCTAGACACAAAACTTACACCCTTCAAAAAAATAACTCAAAATGAATCACAGACCTACATGTAAAATGCAAAACTATAAAGCTCATTTAAGATAAAAGAAGAGAAAACTGAGATGATCTTGGGCCATCTTTTTAGATACAGTACCAAAGACACAATCCATAAAAGAAATAATTGATATATTGGACTCCATTAAAATTTAAAACTTCTGCTCTGTGAAAAACAATATCAAGAGACTTACAAAACAAGTTAAAAACCAGGATAAAATATTTCAAAAAGCACATCTGATAAAGGGCTATTATCCAAAATATACAAAGAAATCATAAAACTCTATAATAAGAAACAACCTGATTATAAAATGGAACAAAAACTTTAACAGACACCTCATCAGAGAAGATAATACAGATGGCAAATGAGCTAGGAAAAGATGCTCAACATCATATGTCATTAGGGATAGGCAAATTCAAACACCAATGACATACAGCTAAACACCTATTAAAATGACCAAAATCCAGAACATTGATAACACTAAATGCTGGCAAGAATGTGGAGCTACAGAAACTTGCATTCAAAGCTGCTGGGAATGCTCTAGGGTACAGCCACTTCGGAAGATAGTTTCAGAGTTTCTTAAAAATCTAAACATTCTTACCATATGACCCAGCAGTCACACTCCTTGATATTTACCCAAAAATTTGGAAACACATCTACACAAAAACCTGCACAAGGATGTTCATGGCAGTTTTATTTATAATTGCCAAAATTTGGAAGCAAGCAACATGTCTTTCAGTAGGTGAATGGATAAACTGTGGTGCATCCAGATAATGGAATATTATTCAGCACTAAAATGAAATGAACTATTAAGCCATAAAAGGACATGGAGAAAGCTTGAATGCATATTACTAAGTGCAAGAAGCCAATCTGATGGGCTGTCCTATATAATAAAAGCCTAATATGCAAATCATCCCCAGGGGTGGGGGGAGATCAGGAGTTTGACGGGGAGTTCGACTGCTCGCTATGACGTGCACTGACCACAAGGGGCAGTGTGGAACATGGTGGGCATCAGTGATGCGGTGCTGGCAGCGGGTGGCAGTGGAGGTGCTGCCAGCCCCTGTGGGCCCCAACAAGAGCGGGACCGCAGCAGGATGGTGGAGCAGGTGAGCAGGTGGCGCCAGGCCAAGGTGGTGCTAGTGGATTGCCCCCAGATGGCAATCAGTGGGTGGCAGGGGGTGGGGCCGCTGCCCAACTCCCAGGCGCTGAGGGAAAAAGGGCAAACAGCAATATTAAAATATTTCTTCTAATTATCTTCCTTTCAATGTGGCACAAATTCGTGCATGGGGCCACTAGTATAATTGATGATTACAACCATATGACAATCTGAAAGGGCAAAACTATGATGGAGAAAATTAAAAAATTAGTGGTTACCAGGGGTGGTAGGAGCAGGGAGATGAATGGGCAGGGCGCAGAGGATTTTTAGGGCAGGTAAAAATACACTGTATGATATTATAATGAGGGATATGTCATTATATATTTGTCCAGATCCATAGAATGCACACCAAAAGAGAACAGTAATGTAAACTATCGACTTTTGATGATTATAATGTGTCACTGTAGGTTCATTCTTGGCAAAATGCACTGTTCTGGTGACTGGTGTTGATAACGGGGGCAGCTATGTGCGGGGGCAGTGGGGGGACAGCGAGTAAATGGAAAATCTTGTAAATCCCTTTCAATGTTGCCTGTAAATGTGAAATAGCTCAAAAATAAAATAATAGTGACACATATAGGAAAATATGGACAAACCTTGAGTATAATATGCTAAATGCCCAATAAATTCAGTAAAAAAGAAAAGAAAAAGCCAGATGCAAAAAATCACATAGTGTATGATTCCAGAACAAGAAATTCACAGAGACAGAAAGTAAATTAGTGGTGGCCAGGAGTTGGGAAGAGAGAAGAATGGTGATTGACTGGTGATGGGAATGGGGCTTCTTTGTAGGATGATGATCATATTTTGGATTTAGGTAGTGGTGACAGTTATGAAACTTTGTAAATATACTAATAGCCACTGAACTGTGTGCTTTTAAATGGTAAATTTCATGTATATTAATTATATCTGAACTTAAAAAATTATATGAGGAAAAACCTTTTTACAGACAAGGAAAATTAAACAAACATCACCAATGCACGCGATAATAAGTCACTTGATTCTGGCCATCATATTTCATCCTAAAATTGGCGTCAGTAATGTAAACAGTCTGTGCACAGAAGCACCCCTCACAGATAACGCCTGCGCCCAAACAGCTCTTCCCGGGTGGGAAGTAGGGCCCTGCTGGGAAGGACTGGGAGGGATCAGAGACAGAGTAAGTTAGACTTCACGCAGGCAAACAAAACAGTGTTGTACTTCAGAAGCATTTGGGGAACTTTGGATGCTAAATCACCAGAAGACTGCTAAAGTAGAAATATGCATTTATAACAGTTTGGAGAAAATGGACTGAAGTACCTATCTAAATGTGGGTGCTGGTTTAGTGCTCAACACATACTCTTTCTTCTCTGACTCCCATGTAAGTCCTAATGCCAGCCTTTCCCAAGTGTGTTTGCTTGTTTGTTTGTTTGTTTTAAATATATATTTTATTGATTTTTTAAAGACAGGAAAGGAGAGGGATAGAGAGTTAGAAACATCGATGAGAGAGAAACATCAATCAGCTGCTTCCTGCACACTCCCTACTGGGGATGTGCCCGCAACCAAGGTACATGCCCTTGACCAGAATCGAACCTTGGACCTTTGAGTCCGCAGGCTGACGCTCTATCCACTGAGCCAAACCGGTTAGGGCATGTTTGTTTGTTTTTTAACCACAAAACATCCAAGAGAAAAAAGAAAATGAATTTTCAGCCAGCCATGCAAGTGAATACAGTTGGGATTTCACAGCAGCTGAGAGGACATTTCACCTTTTCAGTGCAGCCTCTTGATAATGCCAACCCTATTCTGTGCCCTCCCTAGGCAGAGCCTTCTCTTTCCACCAGAGCCTCAGAGAATGAGATCCCAATTCCTTAGTGTGCGGGTGAAGTTTGTTGAAATGTATCTGTAGTCCCAGGCAATGTCAGGATACCAAAACGATGCAGTTAGTGTTGGGTACCTTACCAGCAATTTCCCTTTTGAGCATTGGAATCTAATCAAGCATTTGAGCTGCACTGTTCGGAGTGAAATGTAATACTGCACGGCCTGCAAGGAAATAGATTGGGAAGAATTTCTTGCAGCCATTTGTCCCAGTAATTGACCAACAGAGAACAATAAAGAAGTATTCCTCAATGCTAGTATCCTATTGGAAGCTTCTTGCCCTTCCTCTAACACATTTTATAAATTGGAAGGATAGCTGGACAAGCACACATTTCCATGAAATGGGTGAATTTGGCCCCTGGAACATGAGCAACATCAGCGTAGCACCTGCAAACAACGATGAAGAGATCCATTGCCATTGCTTCCCAGAACTAGTGGGCCTCTTTAAGGATGAAAGTAATCTTCTCATGGTGCATCTTAAGGTAGTGACCAGATGGGCTCTGAAGCTGGCACCTACGTTTATCCACTCTGATAAGAAGCATCTCCAGCTAACTGTCTTTCCAAGTAGCTCCCAGCCTTCATAAGATTAAATGATCTGATGAAAAAATGAAAGGATTTTACTGCTGACAGAATACCACGGCAAACAGAGGAGTGAGGATGTCACCTGGGACTGCTTGTTACAACTCAGAGATGCATCGTGCACTTCCACAGTGAGGAAGGGATCCTGTTCACCTGAAAAGCACAACCTAACACATCATTTCACCTGAGAGATGGTCTAACAATCTACTCATTTGGGGCCTAAATCCATAGCTCAGTTGGAACAGTTGCATGGAAGTACAAAACTTTTTCTCTCTAGGCAAATAGTCTAGTCATTTTCCCCACCTCCATTCCCTTTTCTCTCTGCTATTCTGGCCCCAGCGTGCAATATTTTAAAGCATTGCAAAATGCCAATACACAAACAAAGGAGACCAGAAGCAAACCCCTGCTCTCACAGAATCTTGTTGCATAAACTGAGAAACCCTGACATGTAATGGAACCTTAGTCCCTTCCCCCCGCCTCTTCTTTGTAAATGATTTGCTTCCCCCTCCTTCTTCATGTATAAATAAACAGAAAAGTGTCTGTATATTTGGTATTTTTTCTCCTTTGGTCTTCATAATCAAGGGCTATTACGGCAATAGATCTTATCTGTGGAATGGCAGTCCCTCTGCACCTCCAGTTCAGGTTTTTGTTTATGCTTGGCTGCCATCGTGGCTGTTCCTGATAGTTTTAGGTCAGCCATGACAGACTATGGGTGACACTAAGTAAACAAGCTGGGAGTCTGGGACCAGCCAGGAAGGAGTGGTACTAGGGCTCACAGTTTGATTTTCCTTGAATAATCACTCCTTTTATTTAGAATAACTTATTGTGTACAGTACCTGCTTGTCTGGCTAAAGCAAATTACACCATCCACGGGCAAGAACATAGAAATCCTCATAAACAAAGAGAAACAAGGAAGACAAGCACAGCTTATTCAACTGCAAAGTGAAGCTGCCGGCTTTAGGGGCATGATCAGGCTGTTTATTTATTTTCTTAAATAGCTTAGAACTCTTTCTTCTGCTGCTTGTTATCCTGCTCTGACCTAAGTAACCCTGTCAAGCCACCTCCCAGGTTGCCCAGATCGCCACAACCAGCAAAGTAATCATTCTGAATGATAAGAAAGGGCATGATTTCTAGTGATCAGTGTCTCCGTATCCAGCGTGGCTCGCTAGAAGCACTGCTAGACTCTGTGTGTGTGTGTGTGTGTGTGTGTGTGTGTGTGTGTGTGTGTGTGTAAGAGGCTGCTGAATAGGGCCTCACTTTATTATATTTTCCCCATCCCCTACTGTGTGTCAAGCATTGTGGCACTCATTGTACAATCACTATTATTCATTAATTTCCTCAAATTATTATTCATTAATTTCCTCAAATTGTCCTCATGAATTAAGCAAAGACTAGTGACTTGTATAGATGACTATAAGCACTTTGGAAGAAAACAATTTGTTCTTCAAATTCTACATAGTTTATAAGCAAAGCTGTCAGGGACATTGAAAATCCTCCAGTTCAAATTCAGCAGGTTAACAAAGGATACTAGTAGTTGTCCACATTGCAATAATAAGAGTAAGACTAATAGTGGAATTTAGAAAAGTATACAAATAATTAGATCAGAAATAAAACTACCAAATGCTATACACAGAGAATTCATGGACAAATATTAATTTAAAAAACCTCACCAGTAATCAAAAAGGGATAAATATTAACATTTTTAAAATATAGATTTTTACCTATCAAATATGCAGTATTAAGGGCAATACTCTATCCATGTGAGACTATAGTGTATTGGGTCTTCTTATACTATCTATACTCTCCTGATGCTGGTGGAAAAATTAATTTTCATAATCATTCTGGAAAGATAGAATTCTCATAGCCACCACTATATTCTAAGTCAGTCCTCAAAATTTAATTTGTACAAGAATCACTTGGAGCTCTTTAAACACACACAACAACAACAACAACAACAACAACAACAACTACCCAGGATCTAATTGAACAAGTCTGAGTGGGGACTGAGATTCTTTATTTCTAAGAAGCTTCAAGGCAAAGGGGGTGCCACAGGTATAGGACCATGCTTTAAATGGCAAAGTGTTAGGTTCCTCAATAGTTCACCCAAAAGAGTTGTACTAAGGAAGTGGGTATCACATGTATAATTACCATAGTATGTGACACTGAAAGAGAGGAATGTCACAAAGATAAGGCCAATGCTTTAAACCTAAAGGTCTCCTAAGAAGATGGTCAGTTTATTGGGATGTGTTATCTGGAAGGTTCCCCTGGTGTAATCATGTGGATGTGTGTAAAAAGCAAGGGGACATGCAAGTGTGGAGCTACAGGAAAGTAACCAATCACTTTAACCTAAAACAATGGCCATGTCATGCAGTTCAACCTACTAAATCCGATGTTCATTGTCATGGAGGTAATAATTGAATGTGTGGAGATGTATAATCTTAGTAAAGCTAAGCATGAAGATTGAGGTACTGACTGATCTTTGGGAAATGTCTACATTTAGGGGATGAGCAGTGAAAGAAAGTAATGAAGGAAACCACTAGGGCTGCTGTAACAAAATCAACCAGATAGAGTGGCTTCTGATAGAAATTTATTTTCTCACAGTTCTGAAGTCTGAGATCAAGATGTCAGCAGGGATGGTTTCTTTGGGAGTTCTCTCCTTGGCTGGCTATTTTCTACCTCCGTCTTCATATGGTCTTCTCTGTACATGTCTGTGTCTTAATTCCCTCTTCTGAAAGGCACCAATCGTATTGCATTAGAGCCAACCCTAATCACTCATATTATTTTAACTTATTTACTCCTTGAAGACCCTATCTCCAAATGCAGTCACATGCTGAGTTATTGTGAGCTAAGGCTTCAACATATGAATTTGAGGGAACACAGTTCAGCCCATAACAGAGACTGGCAAATAATTATTAAAAAGATAGAAAAAAGATGCATTTTCAGAATCTTAAAGAAGCAGAATTTCAACAGTGAACCCCAGAAGCAAGAAAGCAATGAGAGGATGGTGGATAATGTGTTGTATTTGTAATTTTCAAGTCTTTTCTGACATTTGGAAAAGCAGATTGAATGATAAAATTGGGGGTTGAACTCAGAATAGAAAGAGGAAGAAGTAAAGACATACAAAAAGAGTAAAGAGATCTATTGGACAAAATAAAAAAATGTAAATCTTTGAGCAGTCTTTGATCCAGCCCTGCTGTGACTTACCAACTCCCTTTCTCTCCCCTGGAGGCACATCTTCACTTCCCCAGAAAGAGCCTAAATCTCAGTATCCTAAGTCCTAAGTCCTGGGACCATTTCTATCCTATCCTGTAAACATTCTGGGACCGTTAAGATAAAGTGTACAATGGGAATCACTTATAAGTCATTCCCCTCCAGTAGACTGAGTTTTCCAAAGAACATCAGCTTCAAAGAAAGGGGTTCTTTTTTTGTCTCAGAATTAGTCTGGAACAAAGGGTCAGCAGTGAAGCATCCAAGTACCTTCGATATGTATGTGACATGATCTCCACAGCATCTTTTGGCAAGGTCATGAAATTACCCACACCACTCTGGCAGATCTCCCTACTGGAAGACAGCAGGAAAAAGGAAGTAAATTTAACCCAAATAAAAACATTTCAGCCATTGAGTATAAAACTTCCTTTTGTATTAAACATTCAGTTCACTGATAATTCACTCTGTTGACCTTAAATGAACAGATAGCCACATGCTTATTCAGCAAAATGGGCTTATTTGGGAGCAAAAAATAATTGTAATTTGGGGCACATGATCTAATGGTGAACCATGCTGAGGTCCAGAGAAACAAAAGAGAGGAATGCCCTTTTATGGACTTGGGAGAGGCTTTCATAAACAAAGAGTCCCTTGGAAAAAACTGAACGTTCAAAGTATAGTGACTTCATTGGCTGAGCTATGGCAGTCTCCCATTGGATGAGCTATCGCTGGACAAAGAGGAACAGTTTTCTTCTATCACTTCCTGTCAGAGATGAAAGGTACATCTCTTCCTGTTGGGGTCAGCAGTGTGTGCTGAGGGACACCTGTGTGAGAGGTCTCTCTTCTAGCCTCCCGACTCCATTTTAAATGAGGTTTTTGTTTAATTTTAACAACTCTTAATCAAGATCCACTCAAGTACTTCCCATTGGAGATCCAGCCACTGGCAAATTTTGCAATCTTCTCCTTTCTCTACTCAAAATGACATCTGGGTGTAAGGTGGGGGAAGATGCTTCCCAGGTCTCTGTGGTCTTCAGATCTGATGGCATCTGTGTCCTCGTGTTTCTTTTTCAACTGGTTGCTGCTCCATGGCACTCAGGTCTCAAGTCAGTAGCTGGTGTGCTTGATGTATGGCCCATTGCAACATGATTGGGGCTTGTTGGTGACCCCTTGACTGTTCTGTTGAAGTGGCATAGGCATCCAGCACTCAGCTCTGCCCTGATTTCCTCAGCAGAGCAGATGTCTTGGGAGGCCCACTAGGTCTCAGTTCTGCCCACTCGAATATAAACTCAGCAAGGACAGGGTTCCAGCAACAGGTTTCACTCAGTACTATATTCCCAGTGCTTTGAACAGTCTCTCATCAATAGTGATAACTCCGTAATATTTGGGTAAGTGAATTTTCTAGCTTGGCTTTTTTCAGGCAAAGGAAAAAAAACTTTTTTTTATTTTTACTCTCTCATCTTCTCACCTAGTGCAAAAGTTTATTGTCAAAATCTTTATTTGAATATTAGAAATTGAATGTTAGTTCTTTTCCTCCGACTCTGTATTGCTTCTCTAATGAGCCTGAATGCTTCCTCACTTCTCTCTTCCCACCTTCATGCAGAGAGAGAGAGATAGGTCCCTTGCCCTATGGAGAGAAAGCCATTCAAAACACACACTCACACTCACACACCAGTATTTACTGGTCCCCAATCTTATAAAGAAGAAGGTTGTATTCCAAAAATGTTGGGTCTCATGTTTTTCATAGCCAACTGGAAGGAAAGCATCATAAAAAGCAAAGTCCACAAAATTCAAACACCCTTGTTAGGAGGTAAGACATCTACTCCGCCTATTTCTACCTATGGGGAGTTCAAGGTGAGAAACTGATCTAATTGCTCCCCTTTTATTTCATCAGCACAAATGAGGATCTGAGAGCAAATGGAGTTACTGATCAGGTTAGTAAGTTTGATATGACCCTACTCCTCCCCTTGTCTCAAGGGAGCAGGACTTGCCACCTGTTATAGGTCACTGTCACCTGTGACTGATGAGTAAAGCCCATAGGATCCTGGGAGTCAGCTCAGCTAGCCCATCTTAATGCACTCTACAATATATTGTTGAAATTTTATCAGTAATAGAGGATATCTTTCAGTACTCCATTGGCTCACTGCTGATTTATTTCTTGATTAGTTCAGAATCTGGGCAAGGAAGAGAAGCATTATTTACTGCACTGCCTCAGAAATCCCCCCCACCACCACCACCATAGGAATATTATCTTCAACCTAGATCAATCTATCAATAGATACTTAATCATTAGATAGTGAAAATCCAAAGTGTGCATAGTATGTATGAAATAAATGCTTAGTCTGAATCATTTAATGTGTTGCAGAGGGTAGGAGGTAACAGAACTCTAGCATTCTGATCCCAACCAGTCCTATTTCTTTGCTTTCATCTTGGTCAGGGCCACTTATCTTGTCAAGATTTGTTTTAAAAAAAAGTCAAGTATTTTCTTTGTTAACCAGTTCCATTTTTACAAGATTAGCCATATGAAATTGTTCATTGGCTAGCAGTAATGCAATGGAAGGACTCTCCACTGGGAAATAGAGAAGCTTGCTTGGTTAGTCCCTTCTCTGTGCTCCACTGACTCAGTGGTAAGTGGGACAGGTGAACTAGAAGTGCTCCACATACCATTCTATACCTTTTCTAGACAATTTGTCCTTTTTATCTTATAAAATGAAAATATACTAGTCTCAGGTAGAGGACAAAGATAGTCAATCAGCAGTTATTACATAATGTGTCATAAAGTCACCTCTAAATTAGTCATTCCTAACTCTCTTTTTCAAATCTTAGTAAAATTACTTTAGCATTCCTCCACAGATGTTATTCAACAACCAGTTGAGTGGTAACTTTTTGCTTCCAAAATACATTTAAACAGTGATGCTTTTTTAAAAGGGGGATGTTGGCCAGAATAGCTGACACCAGGCTAGTTTAATTAGTTACACATTTGCCTCCTATCCAGGTCCAATAAATCTGCATTCATCAGCACAGCTGCATCTCAGCATGCACACTTAAATTAAAGAGGCTTCCTCAGAGGCTGGGGCCATCCTGGCATCTCTTCACTTTGCCACAAGCCACATCAAATCCCGAATCATTGTCTTCTTAGAATTTCTTTATAGGTGTCTTCTTGTGACAGTCAGTAATGTATTTCCAGATTAAAATTTTACATTGTTGCTTAATAACCCAGGAAGTATTTTAAAATAAAATCATAGCATCTGGATCTTTAATGAAATCAAACAATTTATTTTTCCCTCTATCTCTCCTAAATGGTGTACATCAATGACACTTGATATAAAAGACTCAAGACTATTGTCCTTTGCTTTTCCTTTTATCTTTACTGTTGCTCTTCTAGGATGAAGCATCATTAATTGAAAGTGAAATTAAAGCCAAAATATTCTTTTTGGTATATTAGGATCCAAATGTAAGTGATCCTCGCTGATAGACATAGGATTAGCAGCTATTCAAATGAGATGCTATTTCTTGAATGTTAACATTTTTAAATAATGTAGGTATTATTTTCTCCCCAATCAGAAATTCCTAGCCAACAGGAAAAGGGGGCATTTTACGTAGGTTCTGCCCAGTGCTGTGTCAGTCTCTGAACATTCATCCACAGCTTGCACTTGACACAGCAATGATGGATGAGCCAACTTGCTGTTTGCTCTCCCCTGCAGAGAAGATGGGCTTCCTTCTTTACCAGAGAGCCAGAGGGAGAAGGATGGGAAGGAGATGGATGGGCATTCAAGAGGCACCAGCAGGGGTGACGTATGTGGACAAGCATCAGTGGCACCTGTCACCATATGGAATCAGGCCAGGAGTCTTTGGGACCTGCATCACATCCCCCCAGGGTGGACTCAGATCAGAAAAGACCTCACTTAGCCACGTGCTAGTCACCTTCTTGAGGGCTGCCTATACTGGGACTACACACTGGCACCAAGTTACAACTGCCACCATCTCGACATGAGTAGGGGACTCCACAGGACTCAAAGACAGCCATAAGATTAATGACACAGAGAGGAATGTCAGGACAGGAAGGTGGGGATAGAGAAGGGGAAGTGCAGAGAAAGATGGTGAAGGGCATCTCAAATTTTCCTCCTTCTGTTCACTTCTTTAAATAACAAGAAGGTTAGTGGCTTCTGCAGTCCTAAAATATACCCATGTCTGCCAAGTTCCTGAAGGTTAATTGCTGCTGCTGGGGGAGCTGCCCTAATTTGTTCTGCCTTTTAATGACCTTCCTGTAGGCAAATACAGGAGGCCTGCCTGCAGGTGTGCTGCACGCACCGAGATGGGGACCCCTCCCAGAGAAGTGTTGAACATGAGGCTGAGTTACTGGGAAAGTTTACCAGTGATTGGCAGTGATTTATATTCAGTGGCAAGTGTTGCAAGACAATTTCACATTTTCATCTGTCTTACAGGCTTTTTTAGTGGAGTTTTTTCAATTATACATCAACTGTTCTTTTCCTGTCACCTTGAAGTTCATGTATGATCCACAACTTGCTCCTCTAATTCAATTTATGCCTTTGAGAGATTGACAGGGGAAGTGAGTGGCATGAGACAGCCAAGTCCTACTCCACAGCCACAGTTTCCATTTCCGCTGGTGACAAATCCAGAAACTGAGACACACTGGCATCTGTCTGAAACCGGACATTCCAGGACATGGAGTGACCATAACTTTTTGTAACAAACTACTTACTAGTAGCTCAGTGGTTAAACCGACTTACATTAGGCCAATTTCTGAGCCTGCAAGTAGATGTTAAAAATGTATGCATGACTATTCTTTTGAGATGAGGGTAGGAACTCATATTAAGTACAGGGTTAGTTTAGCCACTCATTTTACTAGCAATATCAGAATTCTTTGCTTTCCTTTAAAGCAGTTCTCACCTATATGCCCCTCTCCCATCTTCTTCACTAATTGACAATGAAATACACACTCAAGAACCACTGCTCCCCTTCCTCTAACTAGTTGTTGAAGTAGATAGAGAAGTAGGCAGCCACCTCTGTGGTGTGTTAAAAAACAGGAGACCTGTTTGAAGTGATCAGAATATGCTGGAGGGGCTGCCCTGACTATCTGTACAGCTTCATTTCTTTGGTCCTAGAAGGAATTTATATCTTCTTGAGGTCCTCTTCTATTTGGTAATAAAATTGGTAGGAGCTATATGCCTTGTTTGCTCATTGTGTAAATGTGGTATGAAAAACATGGGCAACAGGTTTAGTACGGAAATATACGATGTTGAATCCCAGCTCTAAAACTGGGGATTTAGGCCAGGCACCTTGTTTCCTTATTCTCCAGTTTAGTCATCTGTATGAAAGGGAATCAATGCTTGCTGTCCCAAATATGTCCCTGGGTAATTATGAGGGTCAAAGGAAGTATTTTATATAGAAATGTTGTATAAAATATAAAGGCACTATCAATTCAATATGTTATTATTATCAATTCATGTCTTTGGGGAAATCAAGCAATAGATCAGTTAACTCAAATGCAAGACCTAGAAAAAGTGCCTGGACTGAGGTGGGCAGTTTGAGGCTGAAGAATGCTGGGCATGGTGAGGGGAAGAGAAATACAGATAAGGAGTAAGGCATCAAGAGTAATCATTAGGACTATTCATCAAATATTTACACCTTTCCCAGGAACATGGAAGGATTTCATTCCTCTGCCCAACTAAACATAGTGTGATCATGTTATTTGCTTTGCAATGAAATATGAGCAAAAGAAAGAAATATGTTTATCAACAAAATGCCTCCACCTACTTGGTCCTTGAGAGACTAAGAAATACAGAAATCCCTGTAGCATGAGTAAGAAATCAACTTTTGTTGTGTGAAGTTGCTGAGATTTTAGGATCATTTACTAGCCTATTCTGCTGGTATGAATTAAAAACACATTTTGTGTACTAATCATCTGCCAAGATTTGACCTTGTCTATGCTATACTTTATCTCCTGCTCTTTAAGGGAAGGGAAGTCTAGTAATGGTTTTCCTATGGGTAAGTTACATTTGATAATAGTGATTTAGGGTTGGTCTAACCAGTAATTTGTCTTTGATTTACTTTATTGAAAAGTGAAGAAGTGGATGCACCGTGACTCAGTTTTGTTTTGGTTATTTTCTCTCAACATTTGGCAGCTTATCCTGTTGCAAATGCTGAGAGAGCTCTGTGGCACTTCTGGGATCTGGAGAATGAGTACTAAGTGAATTCTGGAGGCACCTTAATGTGGAGAGTTGAATGCAGTGAGTTTTCATAAAAAGGAATTTTGAATAAATGTTATAAAGAATGAAATGGGTAAAGGTTAGTAGCATGAAGAATGAAAAAATAGGAGAAATAAACAGATAATTATAGCTCCAAAAGAGCCTGACCTGCTCTTGGCCAGAAGTAGGAAAGCCAATTGAACTGGAGGATATTTGAGGACATTTCCATTGTCTCAATCTGAAGTCCCTGGTTATAATCAACAAAAACAACTCTAATTTCAACAGAAAACAAAATTAATTGGAAGGATATTGAGTAGCTCACAGCACTGTAAAGAAAGCTAAAGAAACCAACTCAGCAAGCATAAGCGCCAAAGCAACGTTGGTGGTCCAGGGAGCAGGGACAAATGGACAGTCTCCAGGATAAAAAAGCTCCTGCATTTTCAGGCTATTGACACGCTGCTTATGACAAATTTCAGGAAAAAAAAGGTGGTCATGGACTTTTGCCTGGGCCAGAGCAGGGTGGGCAACTTGATTGACAGATTTCATGTAATATAGCAAAAATGAGATAATGATACAGGAGAAATGAATGTTGAGTGGTCAAAAATATTCTCCAAAACCAGCAACAGAAATACAATCCAGGAAGCATAAGCCTGAGTTCAGGTTTGGTTTAAGAAATAACTAGAAGCTGTGGTAGTAGGTAAATTGCCCATGGAAATGGAATTCCCTACAAAAATATTTACAAAAGATGATCCTTACTTTTGCATACAGGATACACATACACACACACACACACACACACACACACACACACAAGTAAAGAGAAGATGAAAGCAACAGTCAGGTAACCAATTACTGAAATAGTACACATTCATGTGAAGTAGTCACTTTCCATGAGGTGCTGACTTTTCAAAAGAAGGGGGAATGAATCTGAACCCCCTAAAAATTGGCAGGGGGTGCTATAGAACTTATTTGGGGAGTGAAAGGGAGGGGAATTAAAGACAACTCATGCCACAGCAAGACAATCAAATCATGAAAAAAGCAGATAGTAGTAATTAACAATGATTCTCACTCAACAATTTGGGATGCGGCACACTGATTTTAAGATTTCTGCAAGTGATTAATCTTTTCTCTACATGATAAATTGAACTGAATTTTTATGTTTAGACTAAGTGAATGCTGATGGGTCCAGAACTCCTTTTAAATTCATTTTTTAAAAATTCTTTGCCTCTCTTCCTTCGATTCATCATCGTAAGAAATGTTCTTCAGCTTGTGGTGAGTTCTAAATGGAGTGATTGCTTGTTTCACATAGCTCTCTCATTTTCTCTGGTGAAGGAATTGTACTTTTAAGAAAGCCGGCTCTGAGGCATAATTTGAGATCACAATTCAGGGCCCCTCTTATATTTTCAAGCAGGAATATGAGCTGAGTCACCTATAGTACCTGAGGAAAGTTAGAATTTTGTTCTTTCATCTGCACTGTGCATGTAAATGTGGGGTACCCACGTGCACAGTTATGAGTCTCCAATGATAGGCATAAAAAGGGCAATGATGTTAGGAAGTATGGGAAATGAAGCACTAAAGGAACAGAATATATCCTTATAGGGAGAGAGGCTGTGACAAGGAGGAGGAGAGACCTTAGGCTGACAGACAACAAAGTGGAAGGATGGAAGTTTTCAAAGGTTAATAACTTAATGAATTACAAATATTCAAAAATAGAAGAAAGGAAGGTATATATTCCTAGTGAAGAACTCTAGACTCAGAATTAAAAATGTTATATTATTTAAGTGGCACAACTCCTACAGAGAAAAAAGTTTAGAATCCAATTAATAGATTTGGAATATACCTTCCTCTAAAAACAATGAGTTCCAAGTTCAGCATATTGCCCCCTAGCCCTAGAGAGGGACTAAGTGAAGAATGCACTGAAGAGAGATGTGTTTATTGGGAACTTTCAGAAGAATATCTTCAGAACCAAAGTATTTTGTAGTTAAATGGACTAAAAATGAATCCCTGAGACTTAAGACTCTAAAAGAAATTCTAACTCTTGGGACAGGTTTGAAAGGTTTTTATTTATAATGTTCACATATTTTTTTAAAAAAATGGTGACCAGCTATTCTCCTGGTCTGGTCTTTGCCAATAACAGAACAAGATCTCAAAAATAAGATTTTTAAACCAGAAAGAAAGTCTTCCTGCTTTCATTCAGTGGGGGGAAAAAACCCAAAACACATTATACTATGGTTCAAAACACAGACTTAGGCAAAGCTTTGTCACTAACTATCAGATTGAAGAGAGAAAGTTATGTAAAGTATATGAGTCCCAGTTTCCTCTTTTTTTAGAAAAAATGGTATTGAACTAGATTGTTATTCATGTCACTTCTACAGTTAGTAGCAGAGCTGTGTCTAGAATCCATTCTTCTGGATGTCATACACTTCCCTAACCCAGCATCCATCTCCAACCTATGGAATAAAATGCTTAATATAACTGGGGAAATGATATATAAGAAGTGGAAATAGTTTATTAGAGTTATGCATTTCAACAGACAAGGTGCTTCCTGACTATCAAGCCACGTCAAAGAAATAATTCAAGTAAACCTAAAGGCTGCTAAAACTAGTACAGACTTTCACCTGGAAAAGTTTAATGATGAGAGGCTGGCTTGAGCTGCCTGTGTGAACAGAATGAGAACAAGGACTACAACAGATGCAAGCTACACTTTAATCAACCCCCTGTAGGTAAGGGTACTTGGTTCTCATAGGTGGCCTATACAGTAGCAGACCTTGAATATTTGAAAGAATTCCATCCAATAGATCTGAAAGACTCATAACCAAGGAATGGTTGAGCAGGAGGTCCCTGTCAGCAATCTCAAAAGAACCCATAAAGTATTTCATAAGACAAAGAACCATGGCCTTGCCGTGGGCCACACATAAGACCCCAGTTTATATAACAAGAAACACATAAGAACTTGCTCTTTCCTTCTAATCATTCTTCTTTGGACCCAACTTTGGAGAAGCCAGAAATAGTATCTAAAAGTTTTAAAGTTGGTAAAGTAACTAAGAAAGGTAAGAAAGGGAAGGAAGGAAGAAAACAAGGAAGAAAAAAAGATGGAGGAAGGAGGAAAGGAAAAGAGGAAGGGAGGAAGGAAGGAAAGAAATGAAAGAAAAAAAGAGAAGGAGAAACTGGCCATGATGCCATTCCCTACTACAGACTTCTAAATGTGGGTCAAACCTGAGCTGCCGTAGGAAAAGGAGAGATTTGGGATTGGATGAATGATTAAAATTTTGATATTATGTTCAACTAAACTTATTTTTCTACATATTGGGGTAGATTATTGTTCAGTGATGATTCCCTCTCTCCCCTGGGGAGCATGCTTCCCTGCTTATTTAAGCATGTGTGTTAGAAGTCACTATGCGAATGTTCCAAGCTAAGATCTTTAGATCAAAGAATGAGTGTTTTCAGTCACCTCTCTGGGAGCTCCTGACCTCACTATAAGAAAATCCTGTACCAGAAAGTCTCTTCCCCTCCAGCCAGGGTTCCAGAATGAGACAAATGAAATAGAGCCGCCACAGGCGACCTGCACAACTGCAGCCCAAAGTAAGTCATTCTGCCAAACCACTTGCCTATGAGTATGAGTCAATCCTCGTGTACCTGAGTTTGGGGTGATTGTTATTATGCATCGTTAATGTGGCAATAGCTGACTGAGCTCTATAGTAATAAGCTCACATAGATTAATAACCAAGGAGAATAGAAAGATATTCAGTGAAAAATCTCTCTCCCTATACAGTGAGCTCAGCCAACCATGACCACTTCCCATTGGCAAGTATGTTGTTTAGTTCCTTGGTGATATTCCAAGTGGTATTTAATGTATACATAATCAAATATATGTTTTTCCTTTGTGATATATTGGTACATTATCAGAGTCGCTTGCTCTTTTTTCTATTTAACACTTTATTTCATTCATAAAGAGCATCTTCATTCTCTTTGCCACCACATGGTAACCATTATATTAATGTACGGCTTGTAGTTTTGAATATGGTACCTGGAAAACTGATCAAGAAAAGTTAGGGGATCTGTGCACTGTATTGTCCAGGGGCAGTCATGGAGAACTGATGGAATGGGATTGAACAGCTGTGTTAAAAAAAAATAAAATGTTTTCCTGCCTTGGGCCCTACTGATAGCTCAGCCCATTCAATAGCTGGCTGTTGTTAGAGTTCACTGAGTTAATACTTGTATATCACTTAGAAAAGTGCCTGGCATATAGTAAGTTTTAAGTATGTATTTACTATTATAATTACCATTTTCATAGCCTACCCCCCAATCTGAGACATCAATATATTGGAAAACTCTCTAAGGTAGTGTCATTGACCTTCTTCTCACTCATAATTTTTTTTACAGTTCTCACCCCTTCTGCCATCCCTGCCAAATTTGTTGTAATTGTTCCCTCCTTTCCTCTCTCCAGCTTTGGCTGCACTCACCTCCCTCAGTCAAAATCTCTCCATTGACTCCATAGAGGACTCCTATGCAGTATCCTCGTAGCGTCCCCTCATTGTCTTTGTTTTATATATATCTGCCACCTGGGACTGATATCACAGAGATTTGGAAGTCAGACAGACAGGTTCAAATCTGAGTTATAAGTTTATCCATGTGCAATTTTAGACCTTGCTGAGAATCTTTTTTACCTATTTTGTAAAATTGAAAAAATTATAAATACCTCATAAGTTTTTTTGTGAGATTTCAGAGCGACAAAGTAAATAACATGCCTGGCACATGGTAGCGTCTCAATGAACATCTTCTCCTTTACCTCTCAATGACTTCTTGTCTTTATTGATAGGCTTCTCCATTTCAACGGTTTCACCTAATATCTCTATGTAAGTGACCCCCAGATCTCTGTATATCTCCTCATTTCTATTTTGCAAATAAGAAAATGGAGTCTTGCTCTTTCTCAAATGTCCAAGGATCTGTCTTTCATCACAAAGAAATGTCATGGCATCTCCAATGCAACCAATTCAAACCGATCTTTGCTTGCCCACTGATTCTGTCATCCTCCTCCCTTGCCTCTCTCATTTCTGTGAATGATGCTAGTAACCCATTCTTTAAACCTCACTGCCATCTTCAATTCTTTCTTCTCCTATTCCTCATATTTCCAGTCATTCACAATGATTCTTATGTAATCAGAGCTGGAAAAAAATTTGGTGATCACATAGGAAACCATCTGTATTTCACAGGTAAAAAAAAACAAAAACAAAAACTGAGGCCCAGAGAAGTGAGTGGAGGTCTAGGTGGAGAAAGGTAAAACTAAGATTTGAGTCCTCAGATGTGCAGGGCAGTGTTTTTTCCATGACATCCCACTAATAGACTTCTTTCTCAACATTTCTGCTTCTTCCACTACTGTTCAGGTCATTGTTATATCTGCCCACTATTATAGCAAAGACTTCCAATCACAAATCCAATATTTATTAGCACTAAAATTAAAAGACTCCTGTATATCACCCAAACCAAGGCAAGTACCACATTTCGGGAGACAATAAACTGACAAATGTGAGTAATTTCAAGGATGACAGCATTTGGTTTAAAGAAAAAATTTCAAACAATTAGAATGTTCTAAAAATGAGGTAGGGAGTTTATTGTCACAAGAGATTATGCAAGGCAAGATTGTTCAATCACTATGAAGGGATATTGTAGAGCAGTGATGGCAAACCTATGACACGCATGTCAGAGGTGACACACGAACTCATTTTTTTGGTTGATTTTTCTTTGTTAAATAGCATTTAAATATATAAAATAAATATCAAAAATATAAGTCTTTGTTTTACTATGGTTTCAAATATCAAAACATTTCTATATGTGACACGGCACCAGAGTTAAGTTAGGGTTTTTCAAAATGCTGACACGCCGAGCTCAAAAGGTTCGCCATCACTGTTGTAGAGGAACATATGAATTAAAAGCTAAGAAAAGAGTATCCTTAAGGTGTTGTCCCACCCAGAGATTCCATGATTTTAGGGTCTAATCTGGTACTACTTATTTAGTTGCTATTGAATTAGTTTTTCTAGAATAAATTTTAGCCCACAAGAAAGCTGTGCTTGTTCTCTGTTGCTTTCTAAAAGAAGTACTTTCTGAAAAGAGTGGACAACTCCTTACTTTTAATTTAGTAAAGTTTCTAATGAATAAAACCTGCTTGTTCATTCAGCCAAACAATTTATTTTCACTTGCACTCTTCCAGACTTTCATTTTAGCTCCTCTCCAAAGAGAAGACAATTCAACCCCGAGTCTAAGGTCATTCCCTAAGTAGAAACTCCACTGAAGCCAATAGAAGTCATGAGCATTTTAATTCTTTTGGAGTTAGATACAATTTGCCTTGTACTAGATCACAGAATTAAACTTGGTCTACTCTCATTCCTGAATTTCTATTTTGCTTGTACTTCCCATTTCTTTAAAAAAAAATAGCAACTGCAACATTCCTCAAAAAGGTGAGAAGTCTCCAGAGTACTAGTCTCTGTCTCTGAAGTAAAGAAAAGAAATTGATTTTAGTGGTTTTTGAAAACCAGGAAATAATAGAGAAATCATGCATTCTGCAGGAATTCTCCTGAGTGTATTAAATTAAACTGACAGCACTGATATAGCTATTCATGTTGAAATAATTAGCAATTCTAAGGCTATTAATGGTGTATTGTATCACTGTTTTAGAATTGGTAAGATGAATGCAAAAACCTTTTGGTGACTTTTGCTCTTACTAAAATTTAATTAGCCTTAGTTACTGACCTCATGTTTTATGTAACAGTACACTCCAAAATGATCTCATAAAGAATTGAAGTTTTAGAAGAAAGTCATTCTTGCTTTAAAAACTAGCATCACATAAAAGTTCTCTGAGTGTTTTTTAACTACTTTTGCAAAGTATTCTTATAATTGCTAACATTACCTATGGGACTGACTGACTTTGAATTTAATTGAAGTGAAAATGCATCTCTTTGACAAGGTCACTTTCTAAAGTGGAACTGCTCTACTTTGCATTACAGGTCTGATTTTTTTCTTTCTAAATTAACTATGATCTATAAAATTATCAATAAAGAATAATACCTTGGTCATCAAATACTAATAATGATTACAAGAGGGGAAAACTACCTTTAATGCACATAAAATTTATGGATGGTAATGATGTCTACTAAATCTGGAAGACTGGGTCTGTGCAGCTGGGGCTGGGCAATGCAGTGGGGTCAATGGGAGGATCTGAGCCAGAACAGCTATGCTTCATAAGAGAATTGAGACTCTGAAGTCTAAATTAGCTGAAATCAAACATAGGCTAAAAAATAAAACAGGAAATACCACACAGGGTACAATGTTATTGCTGTTTGGGGGTAGGTGGGGAAGAGTTAATCTACCAATAATTTCATGTTGCTTAGTAAGATTTTATTAATGTTTTATGATTGTACCCTGTTTAGAAACCACATTATGGAAATGATTGTCTTGTATTAATAGATTATTTTTCTTGGACAATTTTTTATATATTGGACTTTCTGCTCCTTCAAGAAGTTGCTACTAAATGTACCCTGCTGGTTCTGAGAAAAAGAAAAAGTATGTTCTAATCTTCCCTCTGGTGGGTCAGTTGGCCCAAAGGTTTACCAGGACACTAAACTTCCTCCTGAGTTAAAGCAAGAATCATGCTGGTCAAATGAAGCATGAGAACCCAATATGCTTAGAGTGCAATTTCTGAGCTACATGTGGCTCTTTTGCACGCAACCTTTGGTTCTCTGAGACCTCTTATTTCAGTAGTACAATTTTATTATGCTAGAAGCTCAGAGCATATAGTAGTCTTGGGGCTCTCTCAGTTAATAACATTTACAAATATCACTTGTGGCAGGGTGGTTATTCCAGAAAAAACAAACAAGCTATGTCCATTACAGTGATAGGTTATGGAATGGGAAAAGCAGCATGGCGGGTTGAAAAGAGCACGAACTCCAGAGGTAAAAAGAAACAAAACATTCGGTATGAGGTTACTTGCAAGATGTGAATATGGACAAATCCTTAAATCCCGATGAGCTTCAGTTCTACCACAAAATGGACTCAATACATTTTGACTCCCAGTTTTCTTCTGAGAACCAAATAAGATAATATAAATTAAAACTATTTGAATTTCCTAGGAGCTGTACATAATAAGTTACAGGTATTAATAAAGGTAGCTCCACTTTGCCATGTTGGACCATGCTCCTCAATTGGAGATCCCTTAGGGACACGTGGACTAAACAGACACACACTCCTCTGGCTCCATCCCATCTCCACACAGAAGAGAGGGTTGTACTAATCCTATATGTAGTCAAGTAATTTATTGTGCCCATGACTCATGTCGTATTATAATCAGTCAACAATTTTATATTGACTGCTTGCTCTGTGTGAATCAAATATGCTATCTGGTGTTTATAGGTGATTACTGTGTCAATAAAGGAGGCTTTATTAAAGAGGCAACTTTCCCAAAAGTTCTGAGCCTGGACTAGCAGAGTGCACGAAGGACTGGTATTAGGACCCATTCTAGAGCTTCCTTCAGTTGCCTATATGATCTAGCAATTATATATTCTCCCCTTGCTTCTTCTCCCGAAATTCATTCACTAAATAATTACAGATTGAGTGCTGTAGAGATCAGATATATATCTATCTTCTAGAATTATAAGTCCTAAAATAAAATGAAAGCACAAAATGCACTTTATTAGTAAGATTTTAGAATATTCCATATATGCCCATCCAATAAGAAAGGGCTTCCTGGAAAAAAATAATTTTTTACATAAGGCTTGAAAAAATAGATAGGCATTCCTCACTTTTTCTTCTCTTTTCTGAAGCAGAGCATGGTTGAGATTTCTATTTTGTTTTTATACTTATAGAAACAATACAGTATCACGGGCTGAGAACTTGAGTTACAATATGGTAAGACTTGGTGACTTTGGCCAAGTCACTCAGCCTTCTGAGTCCCAGGTATTTCATTTCAAAATAACAATTCTCTTACCCTTTGAGACAGAATAGAGAGATCTGGGGAATATTATGCTGAGCAAAATAAGCCAGTCAGAGAAAGACAAGTATCACATGATCTCACTTATATGTGGAATCTAACAAACAAAATAAACTGATGAACAAAATAGATCCTGAGACATAGAACATACTGATGAATCTCAGAGGGAAGGCAGGGGTGGGTGGTGGATGGGAAGAGATCAGCCAAAGAACTTGTATGCATATATGTATATCCATGGACACAGGCAATAAAGTGGAGAAGGCCTGTATGGGAGGAATGGGAGTAGTGTGAAGGGGGTCAATTGAAGGGTAAAGGGAACAATAAAGATAAATTAAAAAAAAAACAATTCTGTGTGTTGTTCAGAATTTTTATAACAGAGTATATTGATTTCTTAAAAAAAAAAACACTAGAGAGATTATTTGCTCTGTTAATATCCTCTTAAAAACAATCTAAAATATCTGTAAGAAAACTTACCAGCCTGTTCTGAGCACATTTTCATAATATTTACTTTTATAGCCACTGGAATTGAGCCATGAGAAAGTCTATTATAGATGAGAAAAGCTTAAGGTGAAATTTGGACCTTGTTGAATGAAAGTCTATGACCCGGAGACATGCAAAGACATATCAAACTGAATAGGAAAGAATTTTCTACCTCATTGTGAGGACTTCTGCTTTTATTAAAAATTTTCTAAATCCTTTACTAATTATTCCTAAATGTGTACATAAATTGGCCACTCAACCAGAATATTTTAAATTACCTTCCAATTATATTTCTAGACTTTAGCCTCAAACTGCTCAAGGAAAACAAAGAATTCCAGTAAAGTGACATTAACTTCTCTGAGATCTTCCCCACAGGATAATCAGGGAAGGTGTCTTCTTCGATGGAAGTATGTGGAGGTGCAACATAAATCAAGAAAATGCAGGAGAGCGCTCTGATAGAGAGGTCTACTGTAAAAAAGGAACAAGTGGGTGAAAAAGCAGGAAGCCTCAGTATTTTCTGCAATTCTACATGGGTGTTCAAAAACAAGAAGTTACCTGTCATTAATGCAGGACAATGGAAGATGTGCTATGCTTTATTTTCTCACGTGAATTTCAGCTGGATTCTTTGAGTTGACAGCAACAGTAGTCAAATCCCATCCTCTAACCCTATCCCCAAACAAGGTCAGGAAACGCTCTTGAAAGTGGCTTATTTTACATTGTAGCCCCAGGTTAAGCCAAAATAATCCAGGAGGAGAAAAACAACAATCATAACAACAACAAAATTCCCACAGTGAGCTACACAGCCCAGATGCCCAGACTTTCCATGGGGATCTTAATGAGGGTCAGAGGTCAGTGCTAAGGAGCCTGGTGAAACAGTGAGAACCAAGATCCTGTTTCCATTTTAATGCCCTTATGTTTATGTTTTGTGTTCTGCAAGGGAAAGACGGAGACAATTCCACTTCCAGGGAGGCCCGAGAAAAAATGTGCTGGACATAGTAGTTTGACAGAAAAACAGGGGTGTTTCATGGGGCAAAAGGTAGCCTCAGTTCAGAAAAATACCGAACTGCCAAAAGCATACTGTTAGCTGAAAGTTCTCATCCAAGCCTGGCCTAAAATTAAAGTACATTATGGAAATAATGGCTATTGTTTTCAGTCTGCCCCTTCACCTCTCCACCCACACACCTCCAGAGAAGGCTGCTGGAGTTTAAATTTAGCAGAGATGTTAGTTATATAATAGTCATGAGCCAGCTCAACATCCCAGCTCCCAATTTGTCACGCCTGACCTTCCTATCACACTCTGATAAACTCCATTCTGTTACAGCTGCTTATTTTGTTTATCTTAAGACTCAGATTACAGTTTATCACTCATTTAAAGTTACCTGCTTTCTTGGCAACTAACTTCAATTAAAATGCATTTTTCTCTCTAGAGCAAAAATTTCCCCTGTGGGTAAAATGCCTCACCCCTCCCATCAACCCTTAAACTGCCATCCCTTTCTTGGCTTCTGAACCTTTGATAACCTTTGGAACTAGATCCAAATCAACCTTTCATGGAGTTCCTGAGCTTATCGCTGTGGGATAACTTTAGCTTCTGGTTTCCAGGCTGGGCCTAGCTGGAAATCCTGAAACAACACGAGTACATTCATCTTCGAGGGAAGTCAATAAGGATCGGAAATGCCACAGTCTCTTCAATCCTGCGCTTACCAAATGTCTAGTTGGTCCTGGCTTGGATTCAGGAGGAGTAAATTTCTCTTCTTGGGGTTAAATAGATGAGGGAACATGACAAACAGCCTTCCCCAAGAGACCCGGGAGCGTGATTTTGCAGTCTAGTTCCAGTACTGAAAATGAAATGAGTCATGGGTCCAGATAGTTAGCAATCGCAAAAAAAAAAAGTTCATTGACCATCCTCTCTGTACAAAGCTGTAGGATATGCACTTTATAAGGGTTATCTCCTTGAATCCACCCAATAGTCCTATGAGGAAAGGTATTGTTTTTCTTTCCCCTTTATGAATGAGAAAACTGAGGTTGGGGGGAAAGTTAATCTTAAAGTTGAAAAGTTAGAAAGGGCTAAAGCCAGGTTCAAACCTAAACTGCTTCCAAAGCCAACAGCCTGTCCTCTTCACGGTGACACCCTGTGTCAGTCAGCATCAGGCTGTGTGCCAGAATCACCCGGTGAGTGCTAATGCCTGCTTCCGCCACCATCTCTACCATTTCCCAACACCTTTCCATTTTCTAAGCCATGTTGGGCTGCAAACATCTACATATAAAAAAAGAATCCTACCCATGTGATTCTGATACAAACCAGACTTGGAACCACGGACCACTGTAGGTAATAATGTAGGTCAATAGATTTTGTGAATGATAAAGCACTGTATAATCAATAGGCTCCTTGTGGACCAAGACTTCATCTTACATTATTTTTTCCCACTCATTCATCAAACAAATGTCTAAGTCCCTGCTATGTTTCAGGAAGAGCAAGGGCTCATAAACATTAGACAAGTCCTCTGGGCTCCTAAACTTTAAAGAACAGCTCTTCGACACTCTATGGCAAAACAGTGGCACTGTGGGCATTAAAGAAGCAATTATTGAATTATTAAGTATTTGTATATACTGCTTTGCTTTAACCTTCTAAATGTAGTTTGGGTCAGATATGATCTCTATTTATCACACCCTTTGGTTAACTACTTCAAGGAAAGATCATCTATTTTGTATCAATATTCTTCCAGTACTATCAGCCCAACCTTCCTTTTACCCACTAAGCCCATGCTTCTATGTGATTTAGAGCATACACATACTGTTATCTGTCCATCAGTGTGGAAGATGCTTTTAATTTTCTTTCTCAGTCTTTATACTCCATTCATCATTTAGGAAACCATTTAAATTCACTGAAAAGCAGTAGTTCATGTCAACTATATCCTAAGTTCTCAAATTCCAGTTTAGTTTACCCTCAGTTTTTCCTTGGTCATAAATCAAATGTTTCTGTTATCATAACCAGAAAAGCAAACAAAGAAACAATATTTGGTGTTTAAAATCCTAAAGGCAAGGTTTGTGCACTTAGAACATTTTTTTTAAATAATTTTTTTCTGAAATTTGTCTGATCTACAGACAGGAAGTATCTCAGTAGCAGTCATGAATCCAAAATTTCAGACATGTAAACTACTGATCTAAAGAAAAAGAAATGTCCCTGTCAATCAACATATCCCAGAATGTATAGCTGAGATGACTTAAAATATATTTTTCTTTCATCAGATAAATGCCACTCCTTTAGTGATCATCTCTCTACTGTCAACTAATTTTCATACAATTCCAAATTTATTTTTCTCAAAATAATAATTTTTAAAATATATAAATAATAAATATGTCCTTAAAATGAAGAAAACAGACTCCCAATCTCTATTTTTACTCCTTAACTTTCTTCCCTTTTTAAATATACCCAATTTCAGGAAATTCCTATTTTTCTACTTTAAAACAAAAAAATAGAATTTATTGGGATGATATTAGTTAATAAAATTATAGGTTTCAGGTGTACAGTTCTATAATACATCACCTGCATATTGTATTGTGTGTTCACCACCCCAAGTCAAGTCTCCTTCCATCACCATTTATCCCCCTTACTCTCTCCAACCTTCCCCCACCTCCTCCTTTCCCTGTAGTAATCACCATACTGTTTTCTATGTCTATGAGTTCTTTTTTTTCTTTTTGCTTAATCCCTTCACCTTATTCACCCAGTTCCCAACCCCTCTCCCCTCTGACAGCTGTCAGTCTGTTCTCTGTATCAATGAGTCTGTTCCTATTTTCTTTATTGTGTTCATTAGATTCCAAATATAAGTAAAATCATATGGTACTTGTCTTTTCAGACCGACTCATTACATTTAGCACGCTATTCTCCAGGTCCATTCACGTTGTTACAAAAAGTAAGATTTCTTCCTTTTTTATCACTGAGTAGAATTTCATTGTGCAAATGTACCACAGCTTTTTTATCCACAAATTTACTAATGGATACTTGGGCTGCTTCCAAATCATGGCTATTGTAATTAACACTACAATAAACTGAGGGGTGCATATATTCTTTCAATTTAGTGTTTGAGGTTTCTTCTAATATATTCTCAGAAGTGGGATTGCTAGGTCATAAGTCAGTTCCATTTTTATTTGTTTTTGTTTTTTATTGGTTTCAAAGAGAGGAAGGGAGAGGAAGAGAGTAATAGAAACATCAATGATGAAAGAACCTTTGATTGATTGCCTCCTGCATGCCCCCTACTGGGGATTGAGCCCACAACCTGGGCATGTGACCTGTCCAGGAATAGAACCATGATTTCCTGGTTCATAGGTCTATGCTCAACCACTGAGCCACACCGGCCAGGCCAATTTTTTATTTTTGAGGAAACTCCATACTGTTTCCACAGTGGCTGCATTAATATGCATTCCCACCAACAGTGCACAAAGGTTTCCTTTCTCCACATCCTCACCATACTTGTTGTTTGTTGATTTATTGATAATAGCCATTCTGACAGGTGTGAGGTAATATCTCAGTGTGGTTTCAATTTGCATTTCTCTGATGATTAGCGTTGAGCATCTTTTCATATGTCAATTGGCCATATGCATGTCCTCTTTAGAAAAGTATCTATTCATGTCTTTTGCCCATTTCTTAATTGTATTGTTCAGGGGGTTTTTGGTGTTGAGTTTTATAAGTTCTTTATAAATTTTAGATGTCACATGTATCATTGGTGAATATGTTCTCTCATTCAGTGGATTGTCTTTTTTGTTGATGGTTTCCATTGCTGAGCAAAACCTTTTTAGTTTGCTGTAGGCCCATTTGTTTCTGTTTTATTTTATGTCCCTTGCCCGAGGCAATATATCAGAAAAATATTGCTATGAGAAATGTCTGAGATTCTAATGCCTATGTTAATTTTCGAGATTTTTATGGTTGAGTCTAGCATAGATTCTAAAATCGTGAACAAAATATTAGCAAACTGGATCTAGTAATACATTAAAAAGATCATACACCATGACCAAGTGGGATTTATTCCAGGGATGCAAAGCTGGTATAATATCCACAAATCAAAAAATGTGATACACCACGTAAACAAAATAAAGGATAAAAATCACATGATTATAAAATAGATGCAGCAAAGGCATTTGATAAAATTCAGCACATATTTATGATAAAAACTCTCAGCAATGTGGGAATAGAGGGGACATACTTCAGCATAATAAAGGCCATATATGACAAACCCACAGTCAACATCATACTCAATGGGCAAAAACTAAAATGGTTCTCCTTAAGATTAGGAATGGGACAGGATAGGGATGTTTGTTTTTACCACTCTTAGTCAACAAAGTACTGGAAATCCTAGCCATAGCAATCAGACAAGAAGAAGAAATAAAAAGCATCCTAATTGGAAAGGAAGAAGTAAACTGTCATTATTTGAAGATACCATGATACTGTATACAGAGAACTATAAAGATTCCACCAAAAATACATTAGAACTGATAAATGAATTCAGTAAAATAGCAGGATACAAAATAAACTTCCAGAAATTAGGTGCATTTTTATATACCAATATTAAACTATCAGAAAGTGAAACTAAGAAAACAATCCTATTTAAAAGTGCATAAAAAAATAAAATTCCTAAGACTAATTTAACCAAGGATGTAAAAGACTTGTACTTGGAAAACTATAAGGCACTGAAGAACAAAATTGAGGAAGATGCAAATAAGTGGAAGCATATACTGTGTTCATGGGTAGTAAGAATTAACATAGTTAAAATGTCCATACTACTTAAAGTGAGCTATATATTCAACATAGTTCCTATCAAGATACTAATGGTATATTTCATAGAACTAGAAATATTCTAGGAATTTATATGGAACCATGAGAGATCCTGAATAGCCACAACAATTCTGAGAAATAAGAACAAAGTTGGAAGAATCATGCTATCTGATATCAAACTATACTACCATAGTAATCAAAAGGCCATAGTAATCAAACAGCATGCTACTGGCATAAAAATACAAATATAGATCAATGAGACAGAATAGAGAGCCCAGAAATAAACCAACACCTTTATCATCAATTAATATTTGACAAAGGAGGCAAAAACATACACTGGGGTCAAGGTAGTCTACTCAATAAATGTTGTTGGGAAAACTGGATATGTACAAAAAAATAAAATGAGATCACCTTCTTACACCATACACAAGAGTTAACTCAAAATGTTAGACTTAAAGACATAATGTGTCTTAAATGAGTATGAAAAATAAATTATATAATACTTGAGAATACTAACTCAAAAATTGCATATATATTTGATATTAAACATTTCCCCAAAAGCCAAGTCATTCTTTGAGTGCCTAAAATAGGAGATGCCCACTGGAATCCAATGTAGGCAATTTTGTTTAATAGGGAGCTTGATCATGAACTTGAAAAAAGAGATCTGGCCAAAAACTTGACTTCTCTTTGAAGCACCTTTTTTAAGAGTGAAAAATAAAAGTAACATTTGCACATAGTGTGTTCTACTCTAAGGCTCCATACAGGCAACTGAACAGGGAAAGGCTCGGTTATTGAAGGGAATGCAGAGGAAAGGAGGATGGGATCATCTGGATAGTGACTCTAACCTCAAAAGCCTGAGCTTGCACCTCTCAGGGGACAAAATGGAAACCAAGTGAGGCCCACACAGTCTGAGTGATCTGCCTGAACCAGAGAACTAGAAAGTAGGCCTGAAAACTTTCTCACTGTGTTTTGCAGTCACACTATAAACAAAGATATTTTTACCACTTTCTGAACAATTTCCCTTTCCAAACACTATTTGTCAATCAAGTTGGGCACACAGAGCATACTCAAAGGTCTGTGAAAGAAAACTCTCTTATGTAGTCTTGATTAGCATCCAATCCAATTCACACTGCCTATTTTTTGAGGTTACTCTGCTTACCTAACACTTGAAATTCAATGGAAAATAAGACAAGCAGGGTGATAAGGGAGAGTATCAAGAGACCTGAGACGAGGTTGTGTCTTAAATAATAGAGTAACATTTGCTCAACCAAACAATTTCATTTACTGCAATTATACCAGGGATTTTTTTCTTCCTGGGTTTACTATATCTGAAGGTTAAAGGGTAACAAGATAAAAAGAAAATTTATAAATTATTTCACATTTGAATTTCCAATTTTTATTTTATCATTTTGTTGTTGTTGTTATAAGAAAGAATCAGAATGCATAACACCTAGAGGAAGTAGCCACTAAAATCAAATTTTCATTATACTTATCCGTGGCTCTACTACAGCCAGATGTCTTAGAGTTATTTTACAACTCACAGACGAGCACTTTACTGGGAGATAAGTTTGTAAAGAATAAACTTTGTGTGGGAGACAACTCCATTATAAACAAGCCAGTCCCATCTTAAGCAAATATTTGTTTTGAAAAAGTTTAACACCTCAGTTTTCTGCAGCTATGAGGAAACTTTGCACCTTAGTCATTTCAGATAATATCTTAGTGTTTTGGGTAGTGACTCCTTCATCATCAAAGTAATTCATATGGTCTTCCACTGAAAGCATCACTTTTTCAATTCAATCTAAAAAGAATGGGTATTTCTTAAAAAAAAACATTATAATGAAGGGAAATGTTTTTCTCTTTCTTTCTTATACTCCTATCCCCTTAGCCTATTAAAAACTTACCAGGTCTTAAGCCAGTCAGAGAAAGACAAGTATCACATGATCTCACTTACATGTAGAATCTAAGGAACAAGATAAACTGACTAACAAAATAGATCCAGAGACATAGAAGTATGCAACAGACTGAGGAATCTCAGAGGGAAGGGGGTTGGAGGTGGGAAGAAATTTACCAAAGAATTTATATGCATAACCCATGGTCACAAACAATACTGCAGTGAAGACTTGGGCAGAGGAGGGCAGGATATGGGGGGGGGGGCGTCAATGGGGAAAAATAATGTGTGTGTGTTTTTTTAAGTTACCAGGTCTTTGCCAAAAAAAAAAAAAAAAAAAAAAAAAAAAAGGTATTGAATCTGAGGTCCCATGAAAGCTGACCAGATATAAATATTTGACTCCTTTGGGTGGATCCTACACAAATGTTCCCATTTATGTTTGATTAATTGCTCTCTAAGGTGGTCTTAACACTAGAAAATGTAGGCTTCATAAAGTCCTTCCCTAAGTATGCCAAGTTACTTACTTCACAAGTATATGCACAATTCACATTATTATTATATCAGATTGGGTCATATTATAGCAATTCAGAAATGTATGTGTGCTTTTCAAAGAGGGTAAGGAAAGTGGGCTCCTGAAAGTCTCTTGGATAGATAGCACAGTGGGAGGGAAACAAAACGCCCTTCTGTTTTCCATTAAAGTTATGTTCTGCACCAAGTTTGATTGCTAAACATCTGGCAGTCTTTTCTCTGATAACGTAGTTCAATAGAGTGGACAATGCTAAGCCTTTGAAGCGCTCCCTGTAACTCTTAAGTGGTAGGTGAACAAGAGGAGATAAAACTCTAGATTTCCCCTTCTATCAAAAGTGGCAAAAAAGTTTTACAGACATCTCTTATTTCTTTATTCTTTGAGGTCCCATTGTTCTCTTTTCCTAGATTGGATATAGGAGAAACTATGGGGAAAATTGCTAAAATGCTTCATCCACTTCCACTGCCAGAAACAAAGCCTTCTGCCTTTTCCTTCACTTCTGGAAAAGAACCAAGAACTGACTGAAATATTCATGATCATGTCTTTAAATGCTTTGGATAATTTGTAGTGAGAGAGAGAAAGCAGAAATATCCAAAGTGAGAAGAGCTGAAAGAAGAGTTCTTTGGCTCTGATAATGAGATTATGCATCATTTGTTTCCTGAAGAATCTCTTCATTTTCCCAGGCTATCATTTTCAACAACAAAAACTCTTTAAAGTTAAGAATCAGTTTTCTGAAGCTATAAAAAAAAACCAACATAAAAGTCACTCAGCCCAACCTTACATTTTAAAGATGAAGAAACTGTGTCTCAAAGAGGTAAAGTGACTTGCTCAATGGTACATTATTATTTAAGAATAATTTAAATGGTTTACAAGATGCATACAGCATAATATTTTTTTAAAGGGACATGGATGTTTATAAAAGTAAAGGAGGGAGAAACAAAAGCCTGTGATACAGGAAAGTCCTGTATAGAAAACCAGACATGTATTGGTTTTTGGGTAGTGACTCCTTCATCGTCACTACCCAAAATTTGTATTGGCTACAAATTTGCCTCGGAGACTCTTAGCAACCAATGCAAAGAAAGAAAAATGAAGTATTACATATTCACTGTTCATAGATTAAAAATATCAGCTTTTGCCCTAACCTGTTTGGCTCAGTGGATAGAGCGTCGGCCTGCGGACTGAAGGGTCCCAGGTTTGATTCTGGTCAAGGGCATGTACGTTGGTTGTGGGCACATCCCCAGTAGGAGGTGTGATGGAGGCAGCTGATCGATGTTTCTCTCTCATTGATGTTTCTAACTCTCTATCTCTCTCCCTTCCTCTCTGTAAAAATATCAGCTTTTTCCTGGATTCTTATTAAGAGGCCCTGCATTACAGTGTGAATCACTCCTAGAATAAATGCATGCCTCTAACAGTAAGTTTCATGGGGATCCCATCCCTCAGAACAGTCATATGCCATAATGCTGAAAATACAATAAGCTCATTCCTAACTAGAGAACAAAATTATTCCATTTGGGTGTACTGCCTTGAGGTCTGGCTTTATCCAGAGATAAAATTTGCATAAAGGAATGGAAGGACTAAAGATCTTTTTAATACACATTTATTGATTGAACACTTACTTTTTGCCATGCTGTATTCTAGGTGTTTTAAGTGTATGAGACAACTTTATCCTCAGCAACCCTGTGAAGCATTTACTAGTCTTCCCATTTCACTAATGTGGAAAACATGTGCATGATTTGGCCAAGTGCATGCAGCTAGTGAGGGTTGGAGGCCCACACTCTGCCTCCAGAGTGTGGGCTCTAAGCCACTGGCTAATACCAGAACTGCTGATTCCCCAGAAGGTCATCTCTCTGTCCTGTGGGTGTCACAGTCTTTCAACAGTGCTCAACCTTAAGATCTACTAAGGAGTAAATCTTGATACTAAAAATTACCTTTATGGTAAATATAGTGCTGTTTTCTAACCTATACAATAAAAATAGCTAAAAGTTGATATTTTTAAGCCCTGGATCCATGCTGAAAAGAATCTGTGGTAGTTCCCTCTTCTGCTGGGATATGTTTCAAGACTCCCAATGGATGCCTGAAATCATGGAGAGTACCAAACATTCATCAACTTCAGTTCTGTTGGAAATGTGGCAACAGCTTCTCACTGGACAGAAGATTTTTATATTTTTCAGCCCAAATGTATTCCTGAAGATGCATGACTGCCATCTCTTACTGCAATAAATGACCTAGTGTCACTCATTTCAAGGGATCCCTAGCTGAAGTCTTTGTAGAGGCTCAATGCATTTTGTGCAACAGGTTGCCTGCAACTGGAACACATTTTCTGTTCATGTTTTTCATCCCAAGTTCAATGCCATTTCCATCTTTACACTTATTATGCACTCTGGCCATAACTTTTGCAGTCTCAGGTGTAACAGCAAAACTGGCATGGATTTCTTTTTTCTTTTTCACAATTTCATGGGTGGAAATTCACTCTTACTGTCGATCTTAGCAGCCTCAACATAGAACTTTTGGGGTTTTTTTCCTTATTAAGTCAAGAACTGTCACCTTTTCACTTAAAGGAAACGTTCTCAGGATTCTCTTTGGCATATCCCAGTTGTCAGCATCACTACTCTTGCACTTTGGAAACATTATTAAGTAAATAAGGGTTACGTGAACACACCTGATAACCCAAAGGACTACTGAATAACATAGGACAAAGGGATGATTCATGACCCGGGCAGATAGCTTGAGATTTCATCACACTATTCATAACAGCACACAATTTAAAACTTTTAAATTGTTTATTTCTGGAACTTGCCATTCAATATTTTTGGACTGTGGTTGACTGTGAGTGGCTAAAACCCTGAAAAGCAAAACTGTGGCTATAGAAGGACTACTGTATTTACCAAATTGATTTTTACTAAAACCAACCAACCCTTAGAAATGCCAAAAGGACCCTTTTCTCCTGTTCTCTCTAGAAAAATAAAACAAGAAATCCAAGTCAAATTCCGGGGCTTCAAGTGAAATAATTCACCATAGAAAAGGCTCCTGACACCGCAGGGAAAAGGCACTTCTGCTAACACTTCTAAATGTCCCTTAACCATGCTCTCCTACTTACTTTGTAATGATTGCATGTTTTCCCTTTAGGCCTACTAAAGTATTTAATTGCAATTACACTCATTTACATAGCAGATGAGGCTAATTGCTGGTATTAGTTACCAAATGTATGCTTGTATTGTGAGGGTGAAAAAAAAATGCCCTACAGAAAAGAAAACGACTGTGCTTCTAATTAAGGAGTTATGAAGTCAGAATGAGCTGCTTCCAAGATGTAAATATGAAATTGAGGGCTTTCAGAACTCTATAATGGTTTTTTATTACTCCATCTCACTTCCTTGATTACACAGAATGTTTAGGGACTGAAGATAAATACAGTGCAATGTTCATAGTGCTGACCTGATTGCTAGGCACGTTCTCTCACAAGCAGATTGAAATAAATGCAGTTGTCTTGCAAACCCTTGATAAATGGTGAGTTATGAGTACTTGGTCTCCATTTACTTCACTGTTCAATTGCTAATCCTGGCTCTACTTAATGCAAGAGCAGTGTGGGCATTATTAAAAACACACAAATTGGTATTTGAGGCTTGTTAGTCACAACTGATATAGAATAAACAAAGAAATCATGAAATGTGGTGCAAATTCTTTGGGAAAGACCAAAAGTTGGAGACCTACAGGTTGGTTGGTTCTTCCCTGCTTCATTTCTGTGTTGGCACCATGGTGTCTAAACATGGAATTTTGTGGTGACTTACCTAGAGGAAGCTTGGTAATCTCATTGGAGAGAAAATTCATACCTCTGAAACCATATCCACACATAGATGTCCCCACTCGTTTCATACCAGAAAGATTTCCAGGCAAAATAGTAGCCAACAGTAAAAGTTGACAGTATTTACTACTGACTGTAATCCAGAGGCTCAGAAAGGCAAGCTGTAAAAAAGGACAGGATCCTTTTGAGAAGCTATCAGAAGAAAATGGGTTTTCTTAATAAAGGTTCAAAATGAACAAATAGAAAACAACTCTCACAGTCACAGCATTCCAGCTCTGGGGGCTGACAAACTCAGGTATTTAAGACTTTCTAAATTTATACCGAGTTTTCACAGTAACAAGTTTATCTAGTTCCTCATTCCTTTCTTCTTCTTTGTTATGGCTTTCCACCATCACCCCTGACACGTTCTCTTAAAGATAAATAGTTTCTTTAAAAAAAGAGAGGGACGGAGGGAGGGAAAAGCTTTCCAGCCTTAAAATATATTTGCTCTGTTAATTTTCTCTTTGCTGAATGCTTACCTATGATAATATTACACTGTACAGTATTCAGAGTGTTCAGTTACCAACATAGGTCATTTTATAAAATGAGTCTGGCTGTCAGCCAATCTTCTACCACTTCCTCTTCTCTTTGTTAAAAATAAAAGGAAGAAAAGAAAAGTACTGGGGACAAAAAAAAATACAGGGGCGTGAAAGAGAAAGGATGAAGAAAATCCTCTGTAACACCAAAACCTGCATTCAGTGGTACCATGGCCTCGCCCTTCTTAGGAAGCATTCTGTTTAAATATAGGCCTTTAGTAAACCAATCCCAGGTGGTATGATGACAGGGTCAGCTGAATGTTATTTTTTAAACTTGTGTGAAAATCCATTTGAGTTTCATCTCATCTCTGGGGCACTCGGGCGGTGCAATCACTGGGCTCTGGTGCCAAATGTAAACAGGACATCCTTTCAGATATCCAGGTCCAGCTGGAGAGAACACACACCCTCTGGTCCTCACCCTGTTCGGAAACCCACCCCAGGCCTTTCACAGAGATGCTGGGGCAGAGAGACCTACTCCTGCACGTGGGATGTAAACAGAATCCTTAAAAACATCTTTTTCTCCCTATTGTTTGATGTGCTCCTCCCCATCCCTGAATTCTTACACCACAGCAACACCTGCAGGCTAAAGTTGTCACAGACACCCCATGGTTGTGGTTTGTCACAAAGTTTTCCATTCACTGGGGAGATCTTAGATCTTAGGCTCTGGGATCAGAGAATGGTAGAGCTAGAAGGCATTTGAGAGCTCTTCCAGTACAATTTTCTGATTTTGCAGAAAATAATAGATGCTGAGGAGTGAAGACAGGGTACTGCCTTTGAGTAACCCAATCTTCGGTGACTCACTGTCTCAGGTGCTCCAGAAGACACCTTTTGGGTCATAAAGAAACACAAGTACCCTGAGGGTTGTATTTGTATATTTGTATATTTGTACCATTTCTCTGCATAACACAACACTAAGAAAAACAAAAGTTAGTATATTAGCAAGAGCTCTGTGAGGTACAAACTACAAGCACTGCAGAAGCTTAGAGGTTAAAAGCATCAGTGGGAAATGACCAATCAGGAAATGCTCTAGGTAGGATGTGAAATTCTCACAGCACTCCCCACACTCACACTGGCAAAGGAAGTTCAAGAATGGTTGACTAATTCTGGTTGATGAAAAGCTGCTTTTACCTCTACTGCCATTTACTTTTTCTTTTTTACTTGTCTTCTCTTTTTCCCCCAGTGAACTCACTGGATTTCATTTCAAACTCCATTACGACCACTCTTGGGTATTTTCGCAACTCAGCTGCCTTACCCCTCTTTGGAAATAGCTCATAGAAGTAGGTCCCCAGTTGGCTGGTCTTCATTAGTACTTCAGTTCTCTGTTTGCCTTACCCAACCCCAATTGGAAAGAGGTGGTAAGACCAAGGATGACTGGCTGATCCAAATTGGGTCAATCTACTCCCAGGAATTTGGAACTAGAATATTAGAGAGTTCAGTTAGTCTCAATACGCAATTGGAAGCATAGCAAATACCTTTGAGACCATGTGTACCTGAAGTAGAGAGGGAATTAGAGAAAGAGTACTTTCTGGCTCATAGGAACTACTTTGATCCCTCTCCGAGGACTGGCTGCACTCTTGCCTTCACGTACCTGGCCATGTCCCTGTATTCCTACATAAATTCTCAAGTACTTCGAGTTGTTTCTTATTACTGGGAACCAAAGTGACAACTAAAACTCAAATTGTGGACTTGAATATTTCCCCAGTACCTTTATCTGAAAAGATGTCTCCCTTTTCTGACTATCTAATTCTAGAACCAACCCATCTATAAGCATTAAGAGTGAGTCTAAACTTGTCATTTTTTATTTCAATCTTCAGATCTGTCAAAAGAATAGTGTGGGTCAAGTTCCAAAGGATTTAAGAACAGTTAGCTAAACTCAGATTTCTCTTACAAGCTTTTAAAATAGTAACTGAATTCAAGGAACTACCCACTGGGATCTCCAATAGAACCTACGATTTAATATGACAATATGCTTTTTTAAAAAATCAATAAAACAAACATGTGCTCATACCATAATGTGGCTCAATGATTTCAAAGAAAATATTTACAGAATAAGTTTGGATTTATAATAAGAGTTTCTAAGTAAATCTGAGCAAAGGACTGACTGTGGTTAAAATTGATTTCACTGGTTTTACGTACAGGTCTGAAGAGAAGAAAATATCTAAGAAAAGACTAAACGCTTTCATTGGACTATCAACATGCATTGTCCATAATCAGGTTAATAGGTCAGGAGTAATACTTTTAGAGACTTAAGTCCTTGCCATCAGACTTATGTTTTCTGAAGAATCACTAATTTCATTTCTTCAAGAAAGCCATGAAGAGCCTGAAACAACCCCTGTCCCATGTCTTATTAACAATTCTCCACTCAGCCCCCATCATCACCATCGAAACACTCAGGACCAGGTCTAAGCGAGGTCATGAAGCAGAGCTCTGTTTCAGTATCCTCTCCACAGGTAGGTTCTCACTCAGAAACTCAGGCTACCTCCTCTACCAAGGGATTTCCCCCTGTGGAAACTCCCACTTCCATCACCAGCACATTGTTCCTGGAGAATGTCCAATGTATTTGCCTATACCATTCTCCGCCACCATCATTTACCTTTCCAATTCCCCTTACTTTTGGTCCCTGGTCTTTGCAGATAAAATGATTAAGTATTTAGTGATGCAGATAAATCAATTCATTACCTCATCCAGCTACCAGTAATTAGATTTGCATTTTAAGAAGGTTTCTGGGGACAATGTTTATTTGCAGGAGGTAAAAAATATGTCTTAACCCTCTTCTGCATATTCTATAAATTGTAATATGGTGCAGATCTTATAATAGGCATCAAATACAAACTTGAATTGAATTTCTGAAAAGAATTAAAGCAGATGAGCCATTCTAGGTTTTGCCAACGTCTTTCCATCCATCTCTCCTCTCTTTCCCCACATGTCTATATGTTCATTTCAGGAGAGGTTATATTAGTCAAACTATATGTGTCTCTAGGTTAAAAAAAACCTACAAAATAAATCTAGAATTTATTAGCTTGTTTCTATATTAGGGCCCCATTGAAGTCATTTTAACATACTTTATAACAATTTCCTCTTCAATGAAATGAGGTTATTATTGATCTATTACTCCTAGAGCTTTTGGTAACATTCTATTTTAGTAAAACACTTTGGGAGCGTTCCAGAAAAACTTTCAGAGAAAACCAAATATGGACTATTAATTTTTAAAAATGCATTAGCACCTATTGGGCATAAAGTGCTGTATCAGCTACAACAGAAGACACAAATACGGCTAATATCTTCTGCCTTTAAAAAGCCTACACTCTAATGTGAAACTTTATAATCTAAGTTATTTTACTAACAATAAAATCATATCAGCAACATCTCTTTAAATGTGCAAAAGATACAAGCATACTAATCTGGTAGAATTTTTCCCATAAATAAATGAGAGAAAAAATAAGGAACTTTACAACTTACTGAAAAGTTGTGGCCTAAAAAAACATAGGCAAGTACTTGAATAATTTTCTATTGACTTTATATCTTTAAAACTGTCCTTTGAATGCCATTTGTCTCGTGGACCATAGGAACTGACTTAGAGGCCTTGCTAACAGTGTTCACCCTGTTAATGTTAACAGTGAATGTCAGGTCCTGCTGAGGTAGGTCCTGCTGAGGTACTCAAGGGGCAATACAGCACAGAACTTCAAAGCTCAGGAGATAACTACAGAGAAATGAAGATAACAGCTGGAAAACTTTGAAGGGCTCTAAATAGAGTTACAGACACACACACACACACACACACACACACACACACACACACAGTTCAACAGAAGGCACTGCAGGTCAGATATCTTACTGTGCATTGACTCTGTCACATAGCTTGGTTGCTGGGACAAATTTACATTATTCTAGGAACTACCTCTAGAGAGCACATTCATCTAAAAATGATGCTGTGTTACAAGGAAATACTGAAATTTTAACACCCAGGCCCCTTCTATCAATATTATTTTATGGAAAAATCCAGAAATTATAAGGTCAAATACACCTAGGAATGTTCTGAACATTCATCAAAGATGCTGCTGTCTCGAGGATTAAGGTAAATCATTATTTTTCTTCCTAGTTCCGGGTCATATGGAGAAACACATTTCTGAAAAGAATGGTCTTTGAGCATTAACTCCAAAAACAAGCAAAGGCATTTAAGAGTGAAACACATTGTCCCATTCTTTACTTGTAGGCTGATCTGCCAGCTTCTTACCCAACACTCCAAGGAAAAATACTTTTCTGATAATGCAACTAAAAACATCTATCACTTCAAACTTTTTCTCTCTTTGGAAGTCACAGCTTTTGACTCAGGACATGAACCCAGCACTAAATGCAGCTGTCCAAGAAGTATGTACAGGAAATGGGAAGTGACAGACAGGGGACAGGGAAAGGACATTTTTATCTGGTCTCTGAGAAGGCTTATGGAAAAGTTTTCCAGATATTTTATGGAATGACAAGAGGAGCCAAATGTTTGGAATATAGGTAAAAGGTCTACCAGTGGAGAAATATGGCAGAAATAGCAAGGCACAAAATTTTCCATCTTTAAACTTAGGGAAGTTAATACTCCATGTGTGCATGTGTTTTCATTGGGAAGTGCTGAAAGTAATTCAGGTCTTAGAAAACAAAATCACAAAATTTCGACATTATTAATTATAGGTCTAGCTAACTTTGCCTCTTATTTGAACATGACTCTACTATAGAAGTTAGGATCCACCCCAAAGAGATTTTTCTATACCTCTCACATATTTTTCTATAATAATTCTTTCTGACCACCACTCCCTACACTTTTCTGTATCCACGTTGTGAATTCAGTACAGCAAGTCACAGTACTGGGTTCTGAATATTAAATAAGTTTGTTGCATGCTGGCAAAGAAAGTGAATATGATTTACTTAAAAATAAATTCATTTCAAGAAACACAACTGAGAATTTGGAGCAGAATGATGGAACTTGGCCTTTGCTGTATCTCTGCAGGCTACCCTCTTTCATATCGGTTTTTTAACTTGATCTGGTGACAAATGTACAGTTTCAGAGAAGCCTAGCATTTAACAGAAAGGCTAATATTCTCCCCATGTATCTGCTCCTTATCCCTTTTTATCCTTCTGTGTTAAAATAGCCAGCTTACCAAGTGCACTGACCTTCCAGAGATGAGCACTACAAATACATAAATACATAGATGTCTTTTTATATGGGCTTTTTCTAACCAAATTTAGCTGCAAGGGGTTATAAAAGACCAATGTGTTGACAAATGACAAGATGTTACTCACTGTAAAAATATTATTGCATGCACACACTTTCCTGTTATGGTGCATATATTGAATGCAACTTTGTTCAAAGTGAACTTCATATTAAGAGAAAGCTTGCTTTCTCATCTGTTCTAGCTTGATTTTGAATTCTCTGGAGGTAGCTATTTAAAAAACCTGGCCCTGAACCCAATAATCACAAGTAGACGTGAATTTCCCCCATGAGATGTCACAAATTTAAAAATGGATTTTATTTGGATCAAAAGTGGTTTGGGCCAGAAAACATTTCAGATAAAGTATGTAAAAGATGTGGCTCTGGAGACACATTAAGGAGTGTTACTTCCAACCTCTGCTAAAATGAGTGTTCTTCAATAATGATGTACAGATAGGCATATGGCTATTTGAATTTATTATCTATATTTCAGTTAAGTCAAAGCCTTTAAAGATAAATTTGGCATCAGAAATATCATTTGTATTTGAGGGCCTTAGAAACCCTAACCTCACAAATGTGCATGAATAATGGGTTCTAATATATTGATTACCCATAGAACACACATTGTAGTTCCAATATCTACTGGCAACAACAATAGGTTATATAATCCAATTTATTCTGTAGCTGGGTTGGATTATCTATTAATATAAGATATCAAATAATTAACATGATATATCAGAAATCATATATTCTTATTCTCCATCAAACCTTGGCATACTTAAACCTAGGTTAATATCACATAGCATGATCATAATTGATGCATGAAAATCAGAGCCAGCAATAGGAACAAGCTACACATGAAAAGAACAAGCGTGTCCTGGCCGGTGTGGCTCTGTTTGTTGAGCATCGTCCAGTACACTGAGGGGTTGCTTGTTCCATTCCCAATGTGCCCTGACTGGGATGCAGGCTTTATCCCCTTTGGAGGTGGGGGAGGGGGGGTGGTGTAGGGAGCTTTCACTCTCGTATCAGCATTTTTCTCTGTCTCCCCACTCCCTTCCTCTGTCTCTGAAAATCAATTTAAAAAATTAAAAAAATAATTTTAAAATAAACAAACAAAGTACACACACAGACACTTGCAAAACCAACAAGCCTGAATGCTGAATTCAATCTTCCAATGCAATTCATTAATTACTCTTGGATGTAGAACTCATGGGAGTGTGTGTGTGTGTGTGTGTGTGTGTGAGAGAGAGAGAGAGAGAGAGAGAGAGAGAGAGAGAGAGAGGAGAGAGGAGAGAAAGGGCATCAGACCTCAGCTAGGGTTATAAACCTAGATGTCTTTTACTGCTGGATTCAACAGTTGGGCCAAATAGTTCTAGCCAAAGGTTATTCAGTATTCTCAGTGTTACTTACAGTAGTCCTGGTGGTTTATGTCAGGTCTGGAAAGAGCATGATGAGCAAGTCCATTCTGGATTAGAGAAGGCACATGGTAGACACAACACTGAACTCAAGGTCTATATTTGGGCAGCAGAATGGGCAAATTCTAGCTATGTTTGGCAGAAATACAGATCTAATGATCCTTCTAAGACTAATACGAACACGGGCAAATGGCTGGATTTTGTAATGTTTTCAGCATACCACATTTTATATAAGAAATGGACCCACTGCCTTAGCCATTCTTTTATTTGAAGCCAGTGTTTAAAATTTTCCTATTGTCTTCCCTACCCTACGTATCTTACAGAGCCACCACACACAACAAGACACATATTTTTCCATTAGATCTTCAGGGTGGGGATTCTATTGAGGTCAGTGTTTCAGAGTTTGGTACAGGATGTGCCTTCAGCCTTCTGAATCCTGGCTCAGTGCAATCACTGATAAGCCGAGCCTTTGCTCTTGATTTCCCACAGAACTAAAAAAAAAAAAGTATAGCTGAAATGACTCGGGAGAAATGGGTAAAATGTATTTTCCCAGCCCAGCAAGCTCCCTCTGCTTCCCCCACCAGCCACACACTCCCACACACCATCTCTGTCTCCTCTTCTTAAGTTTTTTCTTCCTCTTTGGCTTATGCTGTTCTTTTTTGGTCTCTGGCCCTAGTTATGACAGCTGATTGACAAAGCTGGCAGCTCCCTGGGTGTCTGCTTAGGCAGAATTCCCCCTGCAAAGCCAGGATGCAAAACAAAGAACAGACAGCAGTGCAGAAAGGAAGACAGAACAAAACAACACCAAGAGAGAACCAATGTTGTTTGCTGAAAATATTTTTAAATTTTTTCAAAAAGAGAGAGCAAACCTTAAAAAGATTGCTGTAATCTACGTTTTGTTCTGCCCTTTTCTTTATAGCCATCCCTGCCGCCACCCCCCCTCATACACACCACTTTTTGGCTGCCATTTCTCCATCTGCTTTCTTCCTTGTATATTTTTCCTGAGTCATAAACATTTCATCAGGAAGAAGTTCCCCTGTTTCTAACCATTAGAGCCACGCCTTTGTGTTATCCTATTTTTCCCACCTGTAGGGTAGAGGATAGCAGCAAGTGACTTTGTAGCAATTATTGCGCTGCCTCCTTCCATTTCAGACCTTTCCTCCACTGTTTTCCAGGAAACTAGGTTTCTTGCTGCCCCCAATACTACCACTATGCAAGGTGCAACCCCTCCAGCGTAAGATACTCTTCTCTAAAATCTTAACATGAGAGATGGGCCTCTCTATTTTTCCCCTTTTTAAAAATCTGTTGAGTGAGCCATTTGCCTAAGAACTTTATCTCAGTTTTCTGTCACACTGTAAAAGCTCACCTAAAATTATGTTCACTGACATGTTGGTAACAATAGATCATCCCTTTGGTGGTGTATACCTTTTAAAATTATTAAGGCAAAGAAATAAACATACAATAATGAAATTTTTTTATTCTAAAATGCAACTATTTATATTGTTTAAGAAAGAACCTTGTCCGATGTATCAGGCAAGGTCCTAGAAGCTCCTTAATACTCTTTCTCTTATAGTAATTTTGCCTAAACTTTGAATTCAATACTTTTTCTGGTAATGATTTTTATGCATTTAGTTTTCCTGAACTTTTAGGAGGGGTCTTAGCGTACATATTTTTTTAACCTTAACAGAGCATTCATTCTCTTACATTATTTTTAGTATGGTTAAAATAAGTGTATATAATATGTATATATATATATGGAATATATAAAAATCTCTTAAAACTCATAACTATGAAAGCAAGCAACCCAATAAAAAATGACAAAAAAAATTAAACAGGCATTTAACTTTACCAAGAACTTACATAGATGGCAAATTTCATGTATCTATACTAATAATAGCCTAGGTGGTCGTAGCCTAGGTGGTCATCATGCCCTCACGCATCACACCCTAACATCATCACAAGATGGCCGTCACAAGATGGCCATGCACATGGCGGAGGTGGGGCCCAGTGGAGAAGGCGGGTCACAGCAGGGAAGGGCAGTTGTGGGTGATCAGGCTGGCAGGGGAGGGCAGTTGGGGGTGACCAGGCCTGCAGGGGAGGGTAGTTGGGGGCGAACAGGCTGGCAGGGGAGGGAAGTTGGGGGCAATCAGGCCAGCAGGGGAGCAGTTAGGCATCAATCAGGCCGGCAGGGGAGCGGTTAGGGGGTTATCAGGCTGGCAGGCAGAAGCAGTTACGTGCAATTAGGCAGGCAGGCAGGCGAGCTGTTAGGAGCGAGTGGTCCCAGATTGTGAGAGAGATGTCTGACTACCAGTTTAGGCCCGATCCCACAGGGATTTCCCCCGAGGGGTCCCAGATTGGAGAGGGTGCAGGCTGAGCTGAGGGACAACCCTCCTGTGCACGAATTTTGTGCACCAGGGTTCTAGTACAGAAATAAGACCCAAAATGCCCAGTATCATTAAGAAAACACAAAGCTGAAACATGAGATACTTAGATCAGCTGAAATTAAAAACACTGACCATGGCAAATGCTGCTGAACATGGGAACTGGAACTCTTCATACCCTGTTGATAAGAAGGTGAAATGCTACCACCTCTTTGGAAATCAGTTTGGTAGTTTCTGAAAACCTTACACAACACTTATCCTATGATCTAGCCATTCCACCTCTTGATATTTACCCATGAAGAGACATGATAGCATATGCCCATGCAAGACTTATATGCAAACCTTCATAGCATTTCTATTTATAATAGTCTCCCAAACTGGAAATAATATAAATATCCATTAATAGGCAAGTGGATGAATAAATTGTGACATATTTCACACAACAGAACATTACTTAGCATTGAAAAATGAACTAATATTATATACATGCAACCACATGGCTAAATCTCAAAATAATTACACAGTTTTAAAAATGCCAAGGAAAGCCCTAGCTGGCTTGGCTCAGTGGACAGAACACTGGGCTATAGACTGAAGGGTTGATTCTGGTTAACGGCACATGCCTGGGTTGTGGGCTCAACCCCCAGTAGGGGGCATGCAGGAGGCAGCCAATCAATGATTCCCTCTCATCATTGATATTTCTATCTCTCTCTTCCTCTCCCTTCCTTTCTGAAATCAATAAAAATGTATTTTTTTAAAAAGCCAAGGGAAAAAATAGAAACTTTGATTCAACTCATATAAAACTCTAGCAAAACGCAATCTAATTTACAAGGACAGAAAGCCTGGTGGAGAGCACAGTGGCAGGAGAGAGAAATCATAAAGGAGCACAAAATTTTATGGAGATAATGAGTGTTCAGCATCTTGAGCACAGTCATGGTTTCACATGCCAAAACTGGTCATATTGCACTCTTCAAATATGTGTAATTGACTCTATGCCAATTATATCTCAATAAAAATGAATATAGTGGTTTGCCTGAGACTTCTTTAATTTGTTTTCTACCCCCTACATTTAACTGAACACTCTTTTCTTTTCTATTGTGTTTTCATGCTATTTCTAGCAGCTTCTCCTCATTGTGGGACCCTGGCCTGGAAGGAAGCCCTGGCATGCCTTTTGAGAGCATGCAGAAGCGAGGTGAGTGGCAGAGAATGCTGGAGTTTTTCAGCTCTTGGAGTGAGCACAACCTCTTCCAGTATCAGCTGCTGCTCTTATATTGGCCCAGCAAGTCACCAGAAAGGAGTACCTTTTCTTTCCAGCCCATTGCTTCTCTCTTCTTTGCACCCCATTGCTTCTCTCCACTTTCTCTTCCACTGATGTCCCTAGAACTCAGTTCTGTGGCTGCATGTGGTATAGCTATCCACTTGTCTTTTGGGATTCATGGGGATGCCTCATCACCAAGCTGTATCTTAAGGGTTAGATATGAGGTTTCTATTTTGCTACCTATTTTAGGGGGACATTGCAAACACCACACTGCCACTGCTATCTCCATATTCTTAGAGCCCCCAGTTGACATTCTTTTGAATTTTGGAGGATCTTTTTTTCAGGAATACTTCTATTGCTCTGCTGACAAAAATTAAACATGGTGCTTAGGTAAGGCATCACATACTGAAATTGGTCATTTATTCAAGTGATATTATTGACTGCCTACTACATGGCAAGTACGGTTCCATGCTTTGGGGACACAGTGGTGAACAAGTTAGGTAAGCTTCTTGCTTATAACAGAAAAGACAGATGAACATATAAAATAAATAAAATACATTGATATGGCCTGACTGTTTATGCCCCCCCCCAAAAAAATTCATGTGTTAAAATCCTAATCCCCAAGATGATGGCATTAGGAAGTGCACCTCTGTGAGATGATTAGGTCATGAGGGCTCAAGCTAACTGTTCTTGTAAAAAAGGCCTCCGAGAGCTTCCTTGACCTTTTCATCATGTGAGTTCACAGCAAGGAGGTATTGTCTTTAAACCAAAAAGTAGGCCCTCATCAGCTGCCAAATCTGCCAGCACCATGATCTTGAAATTTCCACCCTCCAAAACTATGAGAAATAAGTGCTTGTTGTTTCTAAGCCAACCAGTTTATGGTATTTTTATTATTATAGTAAATTACACACACACACACACACACACACACACACACACACACACCGTATTATATCAGTTTTAAAAATTAGCAGCATTCAGGTGGTAACTGAAACCCTAATAATAGATGACACAATTTGAGAAAAGCATGTAAAACTTAAAACACAGGACCCTCAACCATATTAAAATTTTAGGTACAGAATTCAAAGAGAAGGCATGAAACAGACTGAGAAATAAAAATCATAGAGATGGAGGTAGGCTAGGATTATAAATGAAGATGTAGAAGAATTTATATAAGAGGGGAGATATAAAATTACTATTTCATCAAACTTTCCATGAAGAAAGGAGAGAGATAGGACAACAGCAGATAAAGGACACACACATCAAAGACTGTTTGGTTAGGGACAAAGTTGGTGTTCTGGTTGTAGTGAGGAAGCAACAGGAAGAGAGAAAGTATTCCTACTTAATGGAAGAAGGGTCAGTACTGTGCTAGGCATTAGATATATAGAGAGATAAACTCTATCCTCTTCTTCCCATGAGATGCTCACAGTGTAGTGAACAGGGTAAGCAAATAGACATAATTTATTAATTACATTGATTACCTCAAATTGGCTGCATCAGCATTGTGTACTAGATTGCAAACTACTTGGTGGAATTTCATTCCTGCAAGGGGCCTTAGCAAATATCTATTCTCTTTTTTCACATGATAAGACTGAGTCATAAAAAGTGTAAATAGCTTGTCTAAGGCTACTATAGCCCATTAATTGAAGATTCCCGATTAGGGTAGAGTGTCCCAATTATCTTTTTTACTTGAATAGCACACAACTTACTAAAGCGTTCATATTTATATGTTTAAATACTCAAAGTATGTTTTATATGTTTAAAATCTTAATGATCAATTCCAACAGAAGAGCCAACTTGGATAAATCTGAAATCATCCTGCTACCAACATTTAGAAATAATGGAAAAACATGACCAAAAAACCGCAACACATACCTGAGTTTCAAAGAAAAAGAAAGGGAGGTCTCAGGTGGCAGAAACCAGGGAACTGAAAGCCCTAATTGCAGTACATGAGCTGACTCTGCAGCTGCCCTGAGTGGGGTCCTCTAGTTTGGCAACAGCCAGGGGCTTAGGATTGCGAAGCATCAGAGACACAACTTCGGGCCTATATGATGCAAGGGATTAGAACTGAAATTGAGCATAAAGTCAGGACTTTCAAAGCCACACCCTCAGAGAAAAGTATAACAGAAAGAAAATAGACCACTACCCAAGGGAGATGACAAGAAAGCTTGTCTATGTGCTCTAGGGAAAAAAATGATAAAAATCCCGAGCCTACATGTACAGATTTAGAGACTGAATTTATATCACCTTCATAGTTCAGGATGCCCCTAAAATGAGAAATGAATAAAAAATTTATTTTCCCTAGGGACACAATGCAGAACTAAAAGTAAAAACACTCTGGAGAAATATTTCTTAAGTCCAGAAAACAGAATTCACACACACACACACACACACAGCACACCACTCAAGATGAGCTCATAGTTAAAACTTATAAAGCACACATAAGCAAGAGTTAGCAACAAAACCAATGGAAGGATAAACTTCCTAAAGCAAATGTTGTTGATTTCCCTGCCAGTATGCTTTGGGCCTTGGACTTGACCAGTTCATGTTCATTGTCAACTCCCAATTGCAGGTGTTTGCATGTCTGCCCAAGGGCTGTCTCTAAAGCATCAGCTTAAGTCACTGTCCTTGCACGTAGCAGGATGTATGTGGCAAGGACTTAACACCCCCAGAGCAGCCCTCAACCAAGGCCAATATGTAAGTATTCCAGCTTCCTTGCTTCTAGGCAGGAGAGAAAAGTGTGATAACTCTGAGCTGTGTTCTTGCCATTTCCCACACATTCCTTCACCTCCCAAATAAACCACTTGTACTTGAATCTTCTCAAGGTCAACTTCTGGAGAAACCAGAACTCATAAAATAATAAAACAACAATGTGAATGAGAACATAACAAATATACCTAAAGGTGTAAAAGACATGAAAGAAGGAATAGAAACTGCAAGTCAAGAACTAACTCTCAAAAGAGGCAGAATTATATAAGAAATGAATAGAAGTCACAGAATAAAAATTGTAAATATTGAAACTTCATTAACTGAGTTAAACAGAAAGTTGAACAAAAACACAAGTCAATTAGTGATCAAAAGCATAAATCTTAGGAAACTATAATAATAAATGTGTAACATGCTAATTAGACCGGACATCCTTTCTGACGACCTTCTGGATGAAGCCGGGTTCCAGGTGCCTGCTGATGGCCAGAGGGAAGCCTGGGTCCAGGGTGCTAGAGGGAAGCCAGTGCCGACAGCGGGGGGAAGGAAGACCTACTCTTGCATGAATTTCGTGCATCAGGCCTCTGGTATCTATATATATATATATATATATATATATATATATATATATATATATATATATAAAAAGAGGTAATATGCAAATTAGGCCAGGACCCCGTAATGGTCACGACCAGCTCAGAAGGAGGGGCCTGGCGCAGGCCCAGAGCCTGAGAGAACAACAGACAGGGGGGCCGGCTCCCAGCCCCAGCCCTGCGATTGCGGCTGGGAAACGGGTTCGATTCTGATCAAGGGCATGTACCTAGGTTGCAGTCTTCTCCCTGGCCAGGGCCCATGTCAGGGCTCATGCAAGAGGCAACCAATCAAAGTGGGCCTCTCACATTGATGTTCCTCTCTGTCTAAAAATCAATGGGAAAATATCCTCATGTGAGGAAAGAAAGAAAGAAAGAAAGAAAGAAAGAAAGAAAGAAAGAAAGAAAGAAAGAAAGAAAGAAAAAAAAGAAATCTCATATCCTATGAAAGAGACATTTTGAAAATGCCTAAAGAAAGTTGTCATTTTTTTTGTGGTAAAGGAACTGGAGTCCATGTTGATGAAAACACCTTGGTGGCTACGGTGGCCTGCAGTGGCAGCAGCAGTGGGGTGATGGGGGTGGCACCTTTCCCTGATCAGCCTGGTTGCTCCCACAGAAGGAGGCCAGACTGTGGCTTAGGCCCATGGAGAGCGGGCCTAAGCCGTCAGAAGGACATCCCCTGAGGGTTCCCGGACTGTGAGAGGGGGCAGGCTGGGCTGAGGGACACCCCCCCCAGTGCACGAATTTTGTGCACCAGGCCTCTAGTATATATACAAAACCCTAATATGCAAAGAGACCAAACGGTGGAACAACTGAACAACCAAACAATCAGTCACTATGATGTGCGCTGACCACCAGGGGGTGCGTGCAGAACATGGTGAGCATCGGCCACAGCAGGAGGGTGGAGCAAGTAAGCGGGGGCACCAGACCAAGGCGGGGTGCTGGTTGCTGTCATCGAGGCGAGCCTCTGGTGGTTACTGAAAATTCTTTGCTCCCGCACACCGCGGTCCTGCCCGGCCCCACTCACACCCACTGCTGGCACCTGGCACCAGCCCTGATCTCCCCTCAGGGCTTCTCCACCTCCCCCTGCTCCTGAGGGGCAATCAAGGGCTGGCAGCTGCTGCCAAAGCCAGAGCCGCTGTTCACACCCACTGCCAGTGCCAGTCCTGCTCGCACCCACTGCCAGCACCTGGTGCTGGTCCCAATCGCTCAGTACTGTCAGAGGTGCACGCAGGGCTGGCACCGTTGACACTTGGGAGTGGCAGTGGAGGATGCGGGGGCTGCTGGCAGAGAGGGGACCTAGGGCCACAGTGGGAGGGGCTAGGCGGGGGCATGGAGGATAGGCCAAGACCCGCCCCTGTGCCCACCACAGCCTTGCAGCCCACAGTTCCTTTTAAGGTGCATGAGTTCGTGCACTGGGACCCTAGTCAAGAATAAAGCACAGAGAGTAAAAGAAAAAAAATTGATTTAAAAATTAAAAAATATATGAATAAAAGCTTGGGGGATTGACCAGAAGGAAAAAATATAACTAAAAGACAACATAAAATAAAAGGAATATAGATAGTATTCAAAGATAGAATAGTATAGTTTTCTAAAGTCAAAGAAAGACAAGAATACTCAGAATTGAGAAATGCCAGTCCTGAACAAGATAGGCAAAAATAAATTTATACTTAGAAACATTCCTAGTGAAATGCAAAATCATCAAAAAATGACAATCTAAAAAGCAACCAAAGAGCAGAGTGCATCATTGGAACTACCCATTACAAGCACAACAAACTTCTCTCAATAGTAACAATAGTCATTAAATAATATATTTAGTGTATTAGGAGAAAATAACTATTGACTCCAAATTCAGAGAAAGGAAAAAATAAAATGTTTCTCAAATAAACAAAAATTGAGACAGTCTACCATTCACAGGTCCTTCTTAAATGAACTGTTAAAAATTAAACTGTAGAAATAAGAAATTATAGAAGAAAATGGAATACAAAAAGCAATAGTGATCAAAGTCATAGATAAATATGTAGAAAAATCTGAATAAACATTGACTGTCAGAAGTAATAATCACTTATTGAGTGGGAGGAGCTGAAACCAGGGTTGTGCGAAGATACTAGGTAGTAAGAGCATGTTAGATAGGGATGCTAATAAGAAGTTAAAATACTCTATTGCTTGTATTGCTTGAAAGAAAGATAGGTATATTAATCATCTTTAGAGTTTCTTAAGTCAAAAGTACGCATTTAAAAATGCCTGGATAACTAAGGGAAGTGGAGAGTATTTCAAACAAACTAGTAAAGGGGAAAAAATGGGAAAATAAAGAAAACTTTGTCAATCCAATATAAAGCAAGTAGGGAAAAACAATGAATAATGACAAAAATGGTCAACAGTAATCACAAAAGATGCTGTATAAACACATATCAGTAATGACAATGAAAGTAAATGATCTAGGGACGCAGATTGGATTTTAAAAAGATATAATTATATAATATTTTAAGAGAATCAAATATACATTGGAGGTGAGAAAAATAGAAAATAGTAAAATGGCACATTAAAAAGAACACTATCAGTAATTTAGAAACTAAAGAGGCCATGGAAAATTTGAAAAAATCATATTGTTTGTGTCAGTTAGCTATTGCTCTATAACAAAGCACCACAAAATTCAGAAATTTAAAAACATAAGTATTTATAATTGCTCATGAGTCTTAGGTTTGCTGAGAACTTGTGCTGACATAGACCAGGATGAACCGACCTTGACTAGACTCATTCATACATCTATAGTCAGCTGGAGTGGGCCAGGGGCTGCTGGTCTAGCATGGCTTTATTTGCATGCTATCTATTGGCAAAGGCAAGGGAGGGGTGGTAAATGACCCATGTCTCTTATCATACAGCAAACTAACTTGAATAATTGCAGATTCTAAGAATTTGCAAGGCCTTATTGTTTTTATATCATGTCTTTATTGTTGTTATGTCATATTGTTATTGTTTATTTATTAATCAATTTATATATTATTTTCATATACATTTTACTAATTTTCTTTCATCTCTGACACTTCTATTATAGAGAAAGGGTGAATAGCAATATTAAAATATTTCTGCTAATTAATTTCCTTTCAATGTGCATGAATCCGTGCTCTGGGCCACTAGTCCTATATAATAAAAGGCTAACATGCAAATCGACCGAACCGTGGAACAACCAGTCGCTATGATGCTCACTGACCACCAGGGGGCAGATGCTCAACCCAGGAGCTGCCCCCTGGTAGTCAGTGCACTCCCACAGGGGGAGCACAGCTCAGCCAGAAGCCGGGCTCACAGCTGGTGAGTGCAGCGGAGGTGGCAGGAGCCTCTCCTGCCTCTGTGGCAGTGCTAAGGATGTCCAACTGATGGTTTAGGCCAGGGATCCTCAAATTTTTTAAACAGGGGGCCAGTTCACTGGCCCTCAGACCGTTGGAGGGCCGGACTATAGTTTAAAAAAAAAACTATGAACAAATTCCTATGCACACTGCACATATCTTATTTTGAAGTAAAAAAAACAAAACGGGAACAAATACAATATTTGTATTTGCATGTGGCCCGCGGGCCGTAGTTTGAGGACCCCTGGTTTAGACACATTCCCCGCTGAGGGACCCGTCCCCCCCGCCCCCAGAGTGCACGAATTTCATGCGCCAGTATTACTATAATATCAGAGAAAAGATGTATCTAAGGTTAAGAGCAACAAGGAAAATGAGAGTCAATATATATTATGAAAAGTGAACACGTCATAGAAAGCTATAACAATATTATACCTATATCTACCTAACAAAAACAAGCCTAAATATTGACTGAATACATGGAAAATTTACAAATTCATAATTATAATGAGAGATATTAAGAGACCACGTGACTTAATTTAAAAGACTTAAAATTAATAATGATATAGAAGACGTGAATAGCAATATATCACTTAATCTAATTAACATACATAGAATTCTGCATATGAAAATTAATGTATACACAGTCCTTTTAGGCTTATATTGGAACATTTACAAACTGACCATGTATTTGGCTCAAAACAAAGTACTAATGAATATCAAAGAATTTATATCATACCTACCATATTATATCTCTGATGACAAAGCACAAAAGGAGAAAATTTTTTAAAATTATATTAAAAGAATAGCTAGTTCCCCAATAAATGATAGTACCTCTGCAAATAAATAAATAAATAAACAAACAAACAAACAGCAAAGTAACAAAGGAACCAAACCAGACACCTATTAAGATGGAAATTTAAAAACACAGATGTAATTTATCAAAATTGAAGCCATAATATAAATTAGCAAAATATTTAGAACTAAAGAACAATGAATATATTGCACATCAATATTTAAGGGTGTAGCTGAAACAGTACTTAGAATAAACTGCATGGAATACCAACTAGCAATAAAATGAGGTAAGTATAGTAGCTGATGTTAATTCACACTAGTGCTCTATATAATTTCATTTAATCTCAGGGCAAACAACCCACTGAGTTAACTAACATCATTATCTTTATTTTACAGATGAGGAAATTGAATCTCAGAACTTCTTCAATCTGCCTAAGGTTACACAGGGATAGGATTCAAACCCGGGCCTTCTAACCTCAGAGCCCATGTATTTTGTTAAAATGTGATTCTGCACTTTCATGGAAAGACCTCTAACACACATTTTTAAGTAAAACAGCAAGATTTCTAATAATTCCTATAAGCACATTTATGCAATATTGCATTCCAACATTACGTATGTGTATATAAACATGGATTTATGTAAACAAATACTTTATGTTAAGCACGGACATGGAAGTGAGAACACAGGGTGAACGGAGGTATTCAAATTTTAAATCACACACTCCTGCTTGAATATTTTTGCAGTGTGATGTTGGAAAACAATTCTAACAGGAAAACTTCAAATTATAAGAGCAGATTAATTGTTAAAATGAGTGAGCAGGAGAAACAGTGCTAGCGCTAGTGAGAAACAGTGCTAGCGCTAGTGTGTGTATGTGTGTGTGTGTGTGTGTGTCTACTGCATACATACAGTCCAAATATGTCCTTTTGATAGGGGCAGAAATAGAATATTGGGGACCAACTCTAATTATAAGAAATATTACTCATGCTCTGTTAACCATGATTGTTTTGTTCTGATCAAAGAAGGCACATTCTAACCTGGCTGGGAATTGCATGTGGGACCTGGGAGCTCATCTGGAAATGTGGCCCATCCTCCCCACCTGAGAGCTGCCTATTATCATGGAAAGATTAACAACCTTGTTGCAGAAGCCAGAACCACTAGCCCTTTGCATATCGCCAGCTCTTTGAAGACCCCAGGCTTTGTATACCTGCAGGTCTTTGCAAATCTCCAGCCCGCATTACTTGTAAACTGCCCATTTGGCATACCCTTTTGTCTACATCCCATGTAATCTTTGTCCTTCTACCCAATATAAGCAGCTGGCTTATGGTGGGGTGCAGAGCAGATTTTTGTGGATGACCTGCTGCTCTCCCATACTCCAGCAGTATTGGAATAAACACTCATATATGATTCAACCCTGTTTCTGCTTAATTGGCTCCAGTAGTGACAGGCAGCGCAGACCCACTGACTGTCCAGTTATATTTTGGCATGAATTTTATGACTCCAGGATTTAATTATTTCCATAACGAAGTAGTCCTCAAAGAGCTAACAATGATTTCATTATATAAAGATTAATTTATTTACACATTAACTGTGTACCAGTCAGTATCTACATTCTGGGATATAGCAGTGAGTATGATCATGGTAGTATCCCTAAAGAAACTTAGAATCTACTGGAACATGATGGGTCTGTGGGCTCTAAATTCAATCCTAGATGGCAGATGGCAGTGGCTAATACAAAGGATTTCTAGAGAAAAGCGAATTCATAACTTATTTAAAAATTCAAAACCTCAGTTGGTATCCAAAGCCCTAAAGCAAAATTAGCAAAGATTATAACAGAGTAAACAGCGGGTAGGGAGGTGAAAATAATTTTTTCCCCTTGAAATCACATCACCTGCCTGTATTGCTTTTTAAACTATGAACACATCTTTTTTCCACTGTCACTACACGATCACAAACTCTTTCTTGTAATATTCACCCTACCCTGGCTTATATCTTAAGAAAAGTCACAGCACATGCATTCCAAAGGGCATGATGGGTTTCCTTTTGAAACTTAGGAAGCATTTCACCTTCTTCTGAATTTGTTATTCTCATACTTTGTTGCAGCTTTTGAATTGAATTCCCAATTTAGCTGACAATTACAGAGCAGGCAGGCAAATTCGCTAAGCAGTTATGCCTAAAGGGTTCCATTAAAAGAGTAACTAACACTTACAACCCATCAGAGCATTGGATTGACTTAGTTTCTGAGAAAAAGGTCAAAAATGGCAGAGAATGTCAAATTAGATTGAAATCCTAAATACTTAACCCACTGAGGTACAGAAGAGTAACATATGAACCATTAAAAGTATTGTCATTTTTATTATATTTCTAAAAACCTGTACAATCAGATTTGGGTAAGTAATGGTATTAAAGGAAATAATCTGAAAAATTAAAGATGGCAAACATTTGACATATTTTAGGAGGTCAAATGTGAACCCTTCAAAAAAAGGCTTTCCAGAATATTTTGTATTTAAAAAAATTTTCCACTGTCATTTTTTCAATAGAGTTTTAGAATAAAAAAAAAAAAGGAAATATAAATAAATCAGGTTAGACAGAAAAACAGACACCCAAAATAGTGAAATAACTTAACCGGGATCATGCAATAGGATGCAGCGCCTCTGTTACAGTGAGAACAGAATGACAAACCTGTTCTTTCTGAGCCCTCTTTGCCCAGATGATCACCATATTACAAATTTAATCCCATCCCTTGGGAGTCCCCAAGTTACCTGGGTTTGATTGCTGAGTTTACAAATTGGAAGATCCACTTGAGGCTAGTTCTCATAGTCTTGAATAGATTTCCAAAGTCTGAGGCAAAGAAAAGAAAATTGTTATCTATATTGGATATTTGTACATTTCCTGAAATTTTTCGACTTTAGTTTCTTAGTAACAGAGGCACATATGACAACAGACAAAAATAACATACCGTCTGATTAAAAGATGCTACAATGATGCTGTTCTTTTGAGAACTTTCTTTTTAGCTCCTGATAAGAGAGAAATATGCTGAAGGGATAAGAGAGAATAAGTTTCAATGCATTGACTTGAGTCTTTGTCAATAAATCCTATCCCTTAGGCTAGTTAGTCGTGAATATCTAATCACCCCAATTCCCTCTTTTATGGCCTAGGGAAAATGAGACTCTGCTAAATATTTATAAATGGCAATTGTCTATACAAACAAACTATGCTATTTTCTGGTGGGTTGGAATGCAAATGAGATTGAGCAAAATAAATAAAAGCACCAACTTGCTTTTCCCCAGAAAAGTGTATTCTGGAATCCTTGGCACTTTTCTATCTACTATTTCTATATTAAGGAAACCTTGAGCTAAAGTACTGTAAAACAATGAAAAAAACTCAAAGAGCAAGAAACGTGTGCAATAATTAGGAGGGGTAGGATCATCAGTCCAGGATTTGGGGGGAAAAAACTGAAGAGAGGGAAATCACAGAGTTTATAATCTAGTTATGGGGAGAACACCTACTCACATGAAGTGACTTACTGGGCATAATATTATTGTCAAGTGTAAAGTAAAATGCATGAAACTTTCATTAACCATCACCATTAGGCAATTAGCATGAGCTGTAATTAACTTCATTTTTTCATTCATATGTGTTTAACTTGGGGGTGAGAGGGATTGAGAAACAGCACAAACATGTTTTTATTGTTTAAAAACTATTCATCTGTCCAGCCCCCACCCCTACCCGTTTTCCTCTGGCCATCAACACACTGTTGTCTGTGTCTATGAGTTATGTATATATTTTCTTTGCCTAATCCCTGAGGACATCTATAATAGTGTCAACAATAAAAATAAAGAAAAAAATTTTAAAATATTCAAAATGTGCTTTCGGGACTTTGCTGTTTAGCAAGTAAACTATAGTTAAAGTGAAACAGGAATTTATGGGGGTGAAAAAGACAGGTTTTAGGAAATTTTGGAAATTAAGGGGACCATGGAGGAAGCACAGGGCTGCAGAGCAGCAGCAGAAGGTATATTTCCATAGAATAGGGAAGCTGGAAAGCTGCAACAGGTACATTTCCATAGAATGAGGGAGCTGGGAACAGCAAAAGGTCTATATTTACAAAATAAAGAGAAGGAAGCCCTTCATCCAGAAGGAGAAGAAAGCCCAAAGGGAATAAGAAAACAATAAGGAAGGAGGAGGGGAGAACTTCACATGTCCCATGTGAGGTTCCACCTTCTGAGCCTAGGAGTTACTATAGTAACTAATAGTGACCAATCAGAGGGGATATCAAGGCACCAGGATCTGCAGCCTTTGTAAGCCATAGGAAAAAGGAACTCAATGGGACCCTTTCCCCCTCCCCACATGGGAGTCTGTTCTGTGGGACTCTTCCCCCTCCCTACGTGGGAGTCTGTACTTGTTCTTTAATAAATTTCCACCTTTGTCATACCATCTTCTGTCTGTGGATTCATTCTTTGATTACGGCAGACAAAGAATCTGGGTTCCAGTCCAAAAATCCCGTTTCAAAAGTAACCATGGATATTGGATTTTGGAGCTCCCATTTCAAAAAATTGAATGCACTGTTTCCATTAATCAGGATTTGGTAAAGACTTGAGGCTATCAAGTTGAATATCAGCAATATATTATAGAGTTGCAGATTAAGAAGTGATGGCAGAGTCCCATAAATGATCTGCATGTAATGAATGATCATACTCTAAGATTCTTTTATGAAAAATATATGTTCATTTTATTAACATATTTTCTTTAAAAATTAAGTATGTAAAAATATTACAGTTTATCCAAGATTCAAGTTAATTGATCTAACAAAGATTTCACAAATATAAAGGAAAGATTCATAGAGAATTAATGCAATTAATCCAGACATTAGACTTGAGTCATGAGTATAAAAAGGTCAACTGGGATTTTTGATAATCATATTATTAATTATAATATGTTAGACAAAGTAGGTTTATTCACCCAAAACTTATTCCCAAAAAGTTTCTTCCTTGCCTTCCTCTGCTCTACCATTTGGAAAGTGGAATATTCCATTTCTACAGCCTCTCTTCTAACTAAGGTGGCAGCCATGTAGCACAATGAGAGGTAGGCAGAATTCTGCTCAAAAGGCTTCCCTTCCAGAATGAAAAGGCAGGACATCACAAAGTACTGTTTTCCCCTTTTTCCTGATTGCAATGCACAAGATGCTTGAAGGTTCAATGGTCATCCTTATACCAATGAGTCAACACAGTAAGAAAACGATGAAGAGAACTCAAACACGTGAGCACTGCTATTATAAAGCTGTTACTTCATTGCTAGAAGCAACCCTTTGTAATTTTCATCACATGGAAGGCCAAAACACCCCAACAGACACCGTTTTTTGAAGCTATTGTTTAGTCTGGTTCTTAGAGATGACTGCACCCCTAATAATTTAAAAATGTCTCTTATTCTAAAAAGTTTTATAGAGGCACTTTCCCCTCTACTAATACCTCATTGTCTCTAACTCCAAACGTGTGCAGTAGACTAGTATTAGTCAGAGAAATAGTGACAACAATTATATTAATAACAATGTCTTAGATTTATAGCACTTATTATATGCTGTCAGTATGCTACATGTTTTCTAAAGCATTCTCATAAGAGCCCTAGTCTTATTAAAGCATCCTCAAGAATTTTTTTAAACTATTAGTTCCAAAAACATATCACAAATAGTTCTTATGTACAATAAAATTCAATTCAAAGTGCAAATAATTGTGAAAAAAAATTCAAGAAACATCAGTAAGAGGCAGTTAGCCACATTTTAGTTCCTTGGAAAGAGAGGAAATCTTCCTTGCACCCTGCCCACTGAGCTGGACTGGGTGTTGCTCCTCTGCCCCACAGTAGCATTTCAACAATTCATCGCACCTCTTTGCCACATTCTATTAGAGTTATCTGTCTCCCAACAAGATTTCCTGTGCCTCTTTGTATTGAGTGGACCTAGCATACTTTAACGTTGGAAGTATTCAACAAATATTTGTCCAGTAAACAAGTAAACAAACCTTTAAAAACATTGCCTTCAACTTTCTGTGCTGCAATAACCCTGCTCTTCCTCTGCAATTGTTCCACTGGGTTATACTGTCCTTGACTTTTGTCTCTAGCTGTTGGGAAAAATGGGAAAGGGGCTTATAATAATTTGACCTAGTGATTGTGGGGACCGGTGCACCTCCAGGACGTTAGTATATTTTGTTTAATTTATAAAGATGGTGAGCCTCTGATGTTCTGTCCCCTCATCAAAGAAAAAGGAGCCAAATAGCAAATTTGATGTGGAGTCAAATTACTTGTTTCACTTAAGGAGTTGCCATTTCAAACACAACAGTAAATATTCTCTGTTTATGATGCACAGTTTAAGTCCAGATTACATGTCTAAAAAGTGAAATTATTTCTTAGTCCAGATTATATGTCTAAAAGGTGAAATTATTTCTTCCCTGACTAAGGCTTTTCTATATAAGTTGCTTTTTTTCATCATCAAAATAATAATGATTGTTTTTCATATATATAATGTGTATATCTCACACACATATACACATATACATATAATTCTAAGAAAATATTTGGCTTACAACATGTATGTCAGAATTAATAAAACTGTTACATTTCAACCTCAAGACATTAAGAATAATTACAAGGTCAATAAAACCCCAAAGTTGGTTAAAAAAATCAAATTTAAACTCTGAATCCTTGAAATTAATAATTACCATTCATAGGTCTACTGAATTTGTCCTTTATATTTGTTCTGGTAGTGTACCTTGTATATTGATAAATCAGCATATTTATTCAAAATTCAAGGAACAACATTTGTGTCTTTGCCAACTGTATTCTTTGGAATAATCTCATCCATAAGTTTTTAAGCAAAGGGTTATGTAAATGTTATTGGTCTGTGTATTTTTTAGACCATTATCAATTTGCAATCATATGCTTTTTAAAACGCATTGAGACATTGGACCAATAAACATGAAAGGAGTTAAGGAAGGAAATTGTTATTGCTATAATTATATCACGGGTCTGAAAAGCTACCTATGAACAGAATTTTTGGACAAAAAGTTATAAAATTACGGTTTCATGCGGTTAAATCGCACATGTTTGGGATTATATTATTTAAGGCAACAAAACTGTGAGCATCATCTTTCCTTTCTTCCTTCTGAGCAAGCAAGATCCCCAAAGTAGCTTGGAGGATACTTTATTTATGGGCCTGCTCGTTCAGGAGCCACACGCCCATTCATCATGCTCCTGCTTCGTGCCATCTGTTATAAATAAATATCCCTGCCTGCAACTTTCTGTCGGGGCATGTGTTTACTGTTATGCAGATGAATGCAATATGGGAAGACATTAAAGTTAAAAAAGAGAAAAATTGCTTTTGAAAATGTCTATCGAACGTATATATTCCTAGTACTTGTGTACAGCGGTTCAGATCACAGGAAGGCCCACAGCCCTAGCAAGCTCTGACTCAGAACTCCTTGTTCAGCTTGCGGCTCCCTGGGGAATAGGGGAACACACGCAGGGCAGAGTGGCCAGGTAATAAGAAGTGCACAGCCGGAGCCTTCTTCCCCCGAGGCCTTTTAGCCATTTCACACCACAGATTGCTGTGACTTTGGGAGAGAAGGACAGGGAGGCAACGCGGGAACAGTGTTAGGGAGCTTTGAGGGCAGCAGTCGGCGTCCCAGCTAACCAGCGAGAAGCAGCCTCCGGGGCCTGTGAGAAGCAGCGTTGACATGGTCAGAGCTCTCAGCACAATAAGTATCGAAAATGTTTGAAGTGCAAAGACCCTGGGAGGTTGGAAACCAAGCCAAACAAACACAAACTGGATGACAGTGACACTGAGTAAGAAACCCTACGCCACCTCTGGATCCAGGTATTGAGCGCTCACACTCACCTCAGACAGTGAGGCCCATTCCTTCCTCCTACAGCACCTCATGCCGCCTCTTCATCACCTTCCCAGAATTCCCACAGACCTGCACATGCAGAGCAGGGCATAGCCACAGCACACCCTACTTCAGGGAGTCGAGTTATCTGCAACCCAATATGTCAGTAAAAAGACATAGCTGCAGAAAAATCACAGGAAGTGATATGGTGATGAGAAAATATCTCATGGACTCTCTAAAAACATGAACTGGGCTGTTTCCTCAAATAAGAAAATCAACAAAATTAGAATGAGCAATCTCAAGGTATTTATTTGACGTTTGGTTGCCTTAACTGATTAAGGTTAGAGTACATACAAATAACCATACATAACATTGTGATTATTTTTTTATCAGTAGTACCTATTGAAAACATAACTTCAGTGGTGAAATGGAGAAATTTGGTACCTAATTAAGGTAATTTCATCTTAAACAGCTATTTACAATCATGATTTGTTCTTCATGCTGTAAATTTTAAAGCCTGTATAACCTGGCTGTGAATGTATTGGAAGTACTTGTGGTTCAGGTAGAATGTTTTACTTCATAAATCTGTATGAGGAAAGGGTACTTCTCCGTTAATAGGAGAGAATAAATGATTTCCTGTCATGATAAATAACAACCCTCATACCCAGGATGTCATTAAAGACAGCATATTTTTCAAGGAATCTCTTTCAAAAAAGAGATTTTTTTAAATCTCTTCTATCAGCATTTAATATTCTGCGATGTTTTCTGTTAGTCATTTCATTATTTCCTTTAAAGATTCAATTCAAGTATCTTTGCTGTGTTACCATTATTTATTTTTTAAATATTTTTATTGATTTTAGAGTGAAAGAAGGAAGAGGGAGAGAGAGATAGAAACATTGATGAGCAAGAAACATTGATAGGCTGCCTTCTGCATGCCCCCTACTGGGGATCAAGCCTGCAACCCAGGCATATGCCCTGACTGGGAACAGAACCAGCAACCTTCGGGTGCATGGGATGATGATCAGCCAATTGAGCCACACCAGCCAGGGCCATTATTTATTTTTAGTACAAGATTTCTCCTTGAAAATAGGTCCTGATTCTTTCCTTTTTAATTGGACTTCAATATTTCTGCTTGGAAATCAGAGAGTTTGTGGTTGGACTTTAATGGGAAAAAAAATAACTTTCATTAAACTCAAATATCCTCACTCTCACCAATTTGTTTAGCTCATAGTATTTTACAATTTTGAAGATTTTCAACAATAATTTTTTTAAATAATAATTTTAAAACTGTTTGTTATAAAAAGTAAGTTGCTGATAAGAAAGCACCTAAAAGTATTCATTATCAAAGTTCTTGATTGGGGGTGTAATAATTTTTAAAAGTGGTAAACACTAATTAATTGTAGGACAAATTAATAAGTGCCCAATTATACTCCTAAATAGATTCACAGGTCAGAGGTATAGACCAGTGATGGCGAACCTATGACAGGCGTGTCAGAGGTGACACACAAACTCATTTTCTTGGTTGATTTTTCTTTGTTAAAGGGCATTTAAATATATAAAATAAATATAAAAATATAAGTCTTTGTTTTACTATGGTTGCAAATATCAAAAAATTTCTATATGTGACATGGCACCAGAGTTAAGTTAGGGTTTTTCAAAATGCTGACATGCCGAGCTCAAAAGGTTCGCCATCACTGGTATAGACATCACCTGTGTATTTTTCCAATGGAAGAGTTAGCAATTAAAAAAACAACTTTTACACCTGGGACCTCTAAAGTAGCAGAATGAATTATACTTTTAACCCTCAAGCTCATTTAAGTGACTACACCGGCAGGTACTGAAAATAGGCTTTGCACTAAATAAAATCAACACTTGAATGAAGTTGAGTACACTTGAGCATCTGTGGCTAAACCTAAGGAGAAGGTCTGCGGGGTGGGGTGCAAGTTTCAGGTCTTGCTCTTTTCTACTTTAGCAACCAGGCAGAGCATGTCTTCTTTTCTTTGCTCCTGAACTGTTTGTGTGTTGTAAAAGGCGAGTAATGAAACTGATGGTAGCTTTCCAGTGAATGAGAACAATCCCTCCTATCTGAGAGAAAGAATGTCAGGTCTGCAAAAGCCCAAAATGATCCCCAAGCTCCCCCAGAGGAAGAACGCCCCAAGTGACTCCAGCACCTTGGGTCCCCTCAACAAACAAGCCCAGTGCTGCTATCAGTTTTGATAAGCAGGCTTTCCTCACCCATGAGGCTATAACATGATAATGTCATTCAATAACCCTCACACCCTTTCCTGCTATTTGTCCAGCACAGGAAACTGAGGATTTTCTTGTCGTGTGGACACAGCGGAAACATCTAGCCAGCAAATACTGACCCTCGCATGCAAACAGACCCATATCCTCTTTCCGCCTGACAACTTCCTTCCTGCATGCTAAGAACAATCTGCCCTTCATTTTTTTCCGGACTTTACACTGACTACTCTGAAAGCCCTTGGGGAGAAGACCAATGTAAACTTCCACTCGATAGCTGGATTCTCAGACAAATAGGCTGACACTGAACATCGTTGAAGGCACTGAAGATGTCCTGTAAATATGGGGACACAGTATTGGGAATAGTGTCCACATACCACTGAGAGAGCTTGTGCTTGGACAACTGCCTGAAGGCTCTGGCTTGTATCGACAACCGCACTAGAGGTTTCAGACCCAAATCTAGACTACTTACTATGTCATAGGCCAGAAATTTCTCTTCTCTAGATATACGGCAGACCTGGACCTGATAATATTTTGTGTTCTTCAGACCTGGGAATTGAAGACAGGTTTAGACCCAGAGAGGCAGAGGACATTATAATTTCACATCCAAATTTTCAGCTAAATCCATTTGCTCACCCAAGCAGCTTAAGTTTACTGGACATATTCAAAATTACTATTCATGTTTGAGCTGGGCAGCAAGACCCAGTGAAGTAAGTTATTTTGCTGGTTTTTCATACCTCATATCTCAAGCAAGGACAATGAGGCTTTCCAAATTTCTTTCTGAAATACTAAAGCAAAGCCTGACAGTCAAAAACTTTTCCTGTGTGTATATTGACCTATCAGAATATCTACTTGATATTCGAAAGGTAAAGAGCTCAAACTCTGACACCTAACTCAAATCCGGAAAAAAAATTACTAGGCAACCTTTGCAGCCTTCTATAAAATCAGTTTCTTAAAATTGGAATGTTTATAATGAGCAAAGTTAAAAAGCTCATTTAATACTGCTGTCAATAATTTCATTTGGTTTAAAACATTGTATTTCCTGAGCAAGCCCAGTGTCAGGATATGCCTATGTGGCTAAAGCTCAGGGTTGTATAACAGAAGGCAGAGAAGGCTATAAGTTGAAAGCAGTGTTGCCAAACCTAGTCTGCTGTCACCAGCTGCCTCTCACCTCATATGTCCCCAAGTACTGTCCAAAACTTCCACATATAAAACAATACCTAGCAATGATAGAAGAGAATAAACACTGTTACTTCTTTATGGCAGTTGTTAAACTGTAAAGAGCATTCCTGGCCAAATACCTTTGATCAGTTTATCTACCTGATGAGTTTTTAATGTCTTTAATCCGCATACAGCAGGTTATTTGAACATATAGTATAGTAAGGATGTTAACAAGCACTTCGAGTGCTGTCATCAGCATTCTAGTGAGGGAGGAACTCAGTCTTCCAGTCCCAACCAATGACTGTTTGATTATACATTTAATCACCATGACGAAATAGAATAAACACAAATATAATATGAAAAGTATTCCAAGCACTTCAGTGCTGCTTTTTTGCTAGGAAATGTTCTAAGAATTTAGCATAGATTATATCATTGAAACCTCACTATAAACCTAAAAGGCAGATATTATTTTACAGTATAATATTAATAGCTGATACTTACTGACCACTTGCCATGTGCTAGGCACAGTTTTTAAAGAACTAAATTAACCCTAACAGGAACCCTGAGATGGAAGGGTTACCCTGACTTTTACAGATGAAGAAACTCAGACAAAAACATCTTCCCCACAGCCTAGAACTACTAAGTGGTGGGGCTAAGGCTAGGAATCAGGGACCCTGAAAATTTAAAGCTTACAACCTTGAGTGAGTCATTGAGTCACAGGTTCCTCATCTCCAACACGGGTCTAAAAGTAATTGCCCTTCTCCCTCACAGGCCATTATATGGACCAAATGAGAAAAGGTGTGTGAATAATTAACTTAGAATTCCCCTTGTCCTTACAGCACACAATTTCAAATCACTAGAGCTAAAAGTCAGTCTGTATGTCAATTACACATAAAAGCCACATTTCTCCTCTGTGGCTTTTTATTTCTTCACTTCCTTTAACAACTTCTGACATTTTCATAAGCTTGTTTAAAAGAAAGAAATCCATGCCATTTTGAGAGCAAAGAGCAAGTTACTTCATAATTGATTGGGTAAAATGTCAAGAAAACAAAGAAAAATAAGAGCAATGGTGTTGGCTGCAGCTATGAAAACAACCCAGAATAAACGAAAGTTCTTGGAAAGTACTACATACAGGAGAGAATCTTATGCTCAAAGATGCTGCTACATCGGCTCTAATATCTACCTCCTGGAATGCAGGGGGATCCAGGAGGGGCTGATTGGCCCATTTTAGTTCATGCTTCCTGAGAGAGGCCTGATCTCAGAGGGAGGGCACAGAGAAGTGGGGACACTCAGTGTCTCTATCGGAGGACCCCAGTCTTAGGGAGGAGCCTCCTGCTCTAAGGCCCCACACAAGGCCCCAGTCCCAGGGAATACTGGCCCTCCTAGGAGTGAAGGTTGGCACATGTAAATGAACACATACACTTCTGAGTGGCTCCTCAGCTTGGTTTGGAAGATGAAATGCCAGAGCTACAGAGTTTTTAGTAATTTTACATATGATCCGCCTCTGTTCTCCCTTCCATAAGGATAGCTGGATGGTGAAAATGGTGAATGTTTATTGAATGCCTCCATGTGCAAAGGACTGTGCCAAGCAATCCAGATTATTTCTTTTAATCCTAACCTCATCCCTCAGTGTAAACCCTGTTATAATCCCCATGTTAAGCTTGAGGAATTTGAGGAACAGAGAGGTTAAGGGGGTCCAACTTATTAGTGACAGAGCTGGGATACAAATCTTTCTCAATGGATTTCAGCTTCATACTTTGATAGCTCCTAAGGGAGTAGGGGGTAAGTTTATATCAATCAATCAACCAATACAAGGTATAAAGGGGTAAACAAGACAGGCATGCCCTGCCTGTCAACATGGAGCTGACTGTCCAGAAGAGAAAATAGAGATGGAACAAATAATCTCAGTGCACTGAATCCTACCTAGAGGTAAATACATGGGCTAACAGAGCTTTCTCAAGGACCTGGGCCAGGGGAAGCAGCCTTTCGGTGGGAAGAGGGAGATGAGTAAGCAGTAAGTAGACAGAGGGAAAATGAAGGGCCTTCCAGAGAGAGGCAGTGGTGTGTACATAAAGACAGGAAAGAGCATTTCAATACAAACCAACTCCATACAGCCCTACCCACCTGGCTATTCATCCACAAAGGATGACAGGGGTGTTCCGAATGATATAATGATGGGTAAGGTGAAGCCACCCCTTCAGAAGCCCACAATCCAGTGGGAAAGACTAAGCCAGACATGAACACAAGGAAAACGGTGGTAGGTGGCACAAGGAGATACAAGCAAGATGCCAAGGGAGGGCAGAGAAAGACATTGATATTGACACGCAGGGGAGTTTTTAACTGGTCCTTGAAGGATGGGTATAATTTTCAAATGTGGTGAGTTCTTTCCTGTTATGGGGAGCGAATGGGAGATTAGAGGTTGGCCCAACAGATGAAGGCTCTGCAACTCCCACCCCTATAAAGTGAGAATGAGACCCCAAACTGAGGGAATCGGGGAGCTAATGAAAGTTGTGGCATGGAGATGACAGCAGAGACAGCCAACAGGAGAGAAGGAGGAGGGCTGTGCTAAGTCCCCGACATTGCCCCCAGTTGGCTTTTATCTCCCCGGAAACATGTGGTGTAGAGAGGGCAGGCTGAGTTTAAACGGCAGAAACAAGACCGGGTCAGACAGCTGCACCCTAGGTAGCAATGTGAAAAGAACAAAGAGGTTGAAAAGAGAGCGTGAAAAGACATTATTATACTTCAGAGAACAAGAGCAAAAAATGTAGTCCTCAGACCCTTTTTGTAGTCGGGTCCACGAAGCCCCTGAAACATAGTAACTAGTCACTAAGTGCAAAGAGAATCTGAAAGTCCATGAAATACACACACGGACTGCACAGAAGCAGAACAAAGGAAGATGGAAAACATGAACACAGTAGAGAGAAGGAAGAAGCTGGAGAACTGACCTGTAACTAATAAAAATGTCAGTTCCCTCGTATTATATACTGTAATAAATAATAAGAGGCAGAAATACACCTGTACAACGTGCCTGCAATAAATAATCACAAATAACAAATATTTGTAGAATTATTTATGGGGCCTGAAGCATGTATTTTGACAAATATTATTTCAACTAATCTTGTAATCCACCTTGTGAGATAAGTGAAAATCGAGTCAAAATAGAAATGCCAGTACTTAGCTATTGAGAGATAAATGGCCAGAAAATAAGACTCTAAATTCCTAAATCCTGTCCTAGACCAAACTAAAAGAAGGATAGAAAAGCCCGAGGGGACAAAGAGCAATTTATTCCTCTCTGGGGCTTTGTGGACAACACTGGCATGGATCCTAGCCTTCTGGTGTAGGCCATGAGGAAGACTTGTTTTTCTCTAGCAGAGAAGAGTAAAGCCAAAGCAATTCTAAAGGTCTATACTGCCTCCTACCCCGCAAAGCCTGAAGATCAGATCTTACCATGGAGGAAAGGCCAGTCTAGAATGCATGTGCCACAGGAAGTAGTAGAAATCACAAAAGCAAGAGAGTGGCTGCCCCGATCCCAGTGGCTGCTGGGAACCTCTTCCACGTCGCTCTCACTTCAGCAGCCATGTGGTAACATGAGAGATGGCCTGTTCCCAAAAAAGGAACGTATCTAACCTCATGGGACAGGGTGAGGGGATCTAAGAGGGCCACATTCCTGTGTGAGCCAGTCTTTAACCCGGTACAGCCCTTAGCACTGTGTCCACAAAATGAACCCAAACAATGAATAGCAGTATTCCTCCAGGGAAGCAGCCCTCAGCTTCTTTCTCCTGCAAAGAGTGTTAGTATCCTTGCTTCACAGTTGTCAATAGCTTGACAAAGGACATACAATAATGAAAAATGAAACCAGAAATGGAATTCAGCTCTTCTACATCAAATGTCCTGTTCTCAGTTAAAATGAGAACTTCAATGTTTTATTAAATCTTCATCATACGATTTGTAAACTCACAAAAAATACCTCTGGTTCCTCAGTCTCATCTTAAAAACTCATTTTGGGGAGTAGAAATGCCTAAAGCAAGGTATATCTATAATAATAAAAGCATAATATGCTAATTAGACTGGACGTCTTTCCCGATGACCGTCCGGATGAAGCCGGGGCTGCAAGGGAAGCCCTGGTCCCGGGTGCCGGAGGGAAGCCGGTGCCAGCAGCCAGGGGAAGGAAGGCCTACTCTTGCATGAATTTCGTGCATCGAGCCTTTAGTATTAAATAAAACAGCAATATTGTCACTATGCCAATGTCTTCTTTAAAGCATGTTGGTGCCCAAGGAGGAACTTTAGACCATGTTCTGATTCATGCTGCTCGCTTTGCGTAATGTGAAGAGCACACACAGCCGTTCTAGACCCGAGTCCACGTTATTCGCTGATCTTGAAGCAGGGCCCCTAACTGTTATGTTTCTCGACAACTTTGCAAACACAGGGAAAGCCCCAGAAGTTAGAAATTTTGTTCTTAGAGTCAAAGTTCCGTATCAAGGGATTAGGACGGCGTGCCAATAAGTCGATGGTTATATTTTGGAAGCCATTTTGATCTAATACCCTGCCTCAGGAGAGGTTGTTTGGTTTTAATTAACATCCTCAGTGAGGATGGATGACCCAGCACATTATTTCTCTTGCTTCTAATTTAAGAATCTGGTACATAAAAGCATAGAGAGTGCGAAGGAAATGGATCGTGACCTTCTGACAGTTGGCATGATTTCTGAGGCAGGTGTCAGATAGGTTCATAAGCAACTATCTTGCCAAATCTTATCAAAACCTAAAAGACAAAAAGAGAAGAAAAAATACACACTTTATAATTGACATCAAAAAGGAAGTCATTTTATTTTTAGTACATTTGCTTTGGAGGGAGAGCCAGCTAACTGGAAAGAATCCATAATTTAACCAACATCAGATCTCCTTACTACATTCCCCATTGAAAGTTAATAAATGTTAGTTTCCAGATTTAAGGGCTTTACAGTTTTCTCCAGTTAATGATCAGCAAACACCTTTTATCACTTTAAATGAAAACAAAATGAAGACCTGAAATCTCATGATCAAGAATTGATTTCTGGCAGACAAGCAAAATTGTTTGGTCTATTTTTATGGTTGTTATAATTGTATTCAAAACCCATAAACAACGTACATCCACTTCAATACTTTTTCAGCCCGTCTTTGGTCATAAACTTTAATTAAAACAAAACATCCCTTAGGTAAATCAAAGGAAGTGCCATTGAAATAATATAAACACTGAGAAAACCTTGGGCTGCTTCCATGCTCAAGTCTGATTAGATGGACAAGCACCAAGCACTTGTGTCAGTAGACGAACCAGTAGAGCTTGTGATTATGAGGACTTCCTCTAGTACTAAGGAGCTTTGGCATCGTTTCTGGGAAAAGTTGTGCCAGATTTCTCTGTTTCAAGAGAGGGTTTTCCACTTGGGGGCTGAGGTATCTCTAAAGGCTATCTTTCATGGGCAGGGTGTCCTCTATTTAGCTCTCAGAAGGCCTGTCTATCACAGGACTCAGACTGTCTGTCCCATTTGGCTGATGTCAGAAACTTATGCTAGTTATGGCAGAGAAAACATGTTTTCCATTATACCCACACCAAAGTGTTGATTAAGGTGGCACATGTCAGACGTGGAAGTAGCCAGCACTCAAAAACAGTATAGACCTTTTACAGATGCTGAAATTGTTTCCAGAAAATTCAGCATCTCACTTATCTTTTTTTTTCCCTGTTCTTTTCTTTCTTTCTTTCTTTTAAGATAGAAAACCTAGGGCTTATTTTTTAGCTAGTACTTTAATCATGTTTGATTTTTTTTTCAACCATAGTCAGACATTTCCTTTGTGTTTGTGGTCAAAGAATCTTCTGATAATTGACAAGTATAGAAGCAAAGATTTCTCTGTAAAGGGTGTTCTCTATAAGAAAATGAGTCTTAACCTTTTTAGAATTCTGAGTTCTTTGAAAAATCTACAAAAACTATGCATTCTTTCTCAGAAAACAATTGTGCAAGATTACAAGCCTATGTAGAACCCTATAGAGTTCTAAGGGTCTTAGGTTAAAGACCACCGTTCTAAGTGAAGACAGATATAATCATATAGCTGGCAGATTAAATTTTTTTACTTGTAGATAGAAGTAGAATCCCTTTAGAAAATGTAAATACTAATGAGTCCCTGTAATTTAAGCAGCTGTCAGGGGTTGGTAGAGTCTTCTCATTCTGAAAAGTAGTAAAAGCAGAGGTTATATATATCCCAAAGGCCAGCAAGCCCTTATGTGCAAGTCTCCTATGGAAGGCCAACTCCTTAGAGCATATATTGGTTTCCAATAACCCTTAGTCAAAACTACATTGCTTTTCTTTTAGGAAATAGACAGACAGTGTCTAAAAGTGGCAATGACTAGTGTTGCCAGATTTAGCAAATAAAATATAGGACACCCAGTTAAATTTGAATTTTAGATAAATGAAAATTATTTTTAGAATAAATATGTCCCAAATATTTCATGGGGAATGCTTACACTAAAAATTATTCATTGTTTATCTGAAATCAAATTTGACTGGGTGCCCTATATTTTAGCTGGCAAACCTATAATGATCCAATAATTCATATACACATCACTGGCTACATCTGACAATGGGATCTGGTTTCTAAAATTTTCTAACTATTAATTTATGAGAATTACCACTAGATTTCACAACTCCATTTCAGTCAAGGCGAGTCAAAGTGATGAGACTGATATTTGCCATTCTTTTTTTTCACCTAATAATATGACTGGTTTGTTAATTCATTTGTTCTTTTTTTTCTCTCTTGCCCATAAATTTGGCATTTGACAATCTTCAGGTCTCGACACTGTCTATTCTTTATCCTTTCAAACTTTCTTTGCATTTTCATTTACCCTACCCAGTGACTCCCCAATCCACATTGCTGTTCATTCTAACTTCAGGCTGCTTTTCCCATTTGCCAGCTGGGCCTTTTGTCAGAATGAACTTATTTAAAATGGATTAAAATCTCAACCTACAACCAAATAGCAAAGCATCGTTTGTCCTCTTATTTGCACTTTTTCCTTATTTTATATTCCTAATCTTAGTTAAATATCTATCTGTTAAATAATTTCCCAACACCTACCTCCTTTCATTTTGCTTTCCCTGTACTCTGGTTTAGATTCACATCATCTCTTTCTTATATTATTATATTAGCCTCAAATTTATCTCCCCACTTCCAGTCATTTGCCACGGTAGTGCATCTACACATAGTCACATAATCTTCCCTTCCAATTTAATTATTTTTTACATTTCTACAGTGGATATACAAAAGCAATAACACTCATTTTTGTCCTTAAGAAAAGTACATTCCAGCCTGGCCAGAGTGGCTCAGTTGGTTGAGTGTCATCCTGTGCATCAAAGTGCACCAAAGTGTTGCCTGTTTGATTCCCGGTCAGGGCACATGCCCAGGTATCGGGTTCTATCCCTGGTTGGGATCAATTTTTCTTTCTCACATTGATCTCTCTTCTCTTCTCTTCTCTCTCTCTCTCTCTCTCTCTCTCTCTCTCTCTCTCTCAGCATGCCCTTGAGTGAGGATTAAAAAAGAAAAGTACCTTCCAGTAGAGGAGGCAAAAATAAACGCAGAAGAATATAATCACTATGACAGTGAATAGCACAAAGTACGGTGATTTTCTGATGCTTGAGTGAGAAAACACATGAACTGAGTTTTCAATTGGATCAGCATTAGCCATTAAGCAGGGAGACTGCAGTTCCAGGCAAAAAGAATACATGTGCAAACACATGGCAATATAAAAAATGTGACACTTCCAAGACATGTCAGTAGTCCAATCTGACTAGAACATATGGTTCTAAGAAAGATATGAAAGGTTGTACAGGTAGGAAGGGCCACAGCCATGAAAGTAATGCAGAGTCTTTGAAGCACCTTATGTAGGGTGATGACATAATCATTTTGCATTTTGAAAAATGATATGAAAGAACATGAAAAATGTGTTGCAAGTGACAGGCTTGGGGCAGGGATATGGTGAGAAGCTATTGCGGGGATCTCTGTGCTAATGATGAAGGTCTTTTCTGAGTCAGTAGCAATAGTGATACAAGGAATGGATTCAAAAGATATTTAAGGAGAAGAGTTTCGATTACTTGGTGATGGATTGCATATGGAAGGTAAGGAAAAGCATGTCTTTGATTATATGATGGTTTAGTTGATTCCTACTGTCTACAGTAACAGTTTTCAACCAGGGGTGATTTCACTCTCCAGGGAATGTGGGAAAGTCTGCAGACATTTTTGGTTGCCAGAGGTGGGGAAATGAGGAGAAGAATGCCACTAAGCCAGAGCACAGAACAGATGCACAGGACAGCCCCTCACAACAAAGAATTATCTGCTTTAAAAAACCCATAGTGCCAAGGTTGAGAAACACGGTTATACAGCATTAAGTGGATTTCTTCCCCTAAAGCATAAGGTTCCTCGAAAGATTGCCCAACTTCCTTTCCAGACTAAATTCTTATCGCCATGCAAGTGTCCTACAGGCCAAGAAAAAAAATGACCCATTCCTGATTTCCCAAACACATTTTTTACTTTCCACCTCACGAATCTTGCTTCTACTATTATTCTCTCATCCAGGAACATTTGTTCACCCCTCCATCCCCACATTTGTCAAAGTGCTACTAGTGCCTCTTCCTTGAGGTCTCTTATAATTTGCACTCTCTCTCTCCTGTGCTGTGCATCTATTTTGTACCATTCATTACCTTGGAACTGGCAAATGTACTACTAGTTGTCTTACCCTACTCCCTGAAGAAAGACCCCAATCGGCCAAGCACTGTGCCTTCAACAAAGTAAGCATTCAATAAATACTGGTTAAAATTAAGTACAGTTTTCTAAGTCAGTTGTGTGAAATCATTAATGCCTAGGCTTCCCTTTTATTTATGTGGACAATTAAGAGTTGACAGATTCTCACCTATAAATGCTAAATAATGTATAGTGTCAATAAATGTGACCAGTACTTAGTCCTATATATATTGTACATGCTTAGAAAATTGAATATACTTATCATCACAGTCCAGGAAACATCTGAGTGTTGTCCTTATGCTCTTGTTCCAGTCCAGGTTTTGGATTCGTTTGGTAGAAGAGATGCTTAAGATTCCTTATACATCTTTACACATTGATTTACCTGTCCACCAGGTGTTCTACATTGCCCTCCAACTGCTCATTTGAAGCTATTTAATTCTGCAATGCATGTTTCATTGCTGATATCCTTAGAAAATTTTTCTGCCTGGTAAAATAAAACCTGCTCCTTGTCAGCTTAATAGATGCCACTAAACTACTTCGTAGAAACACTGGGAAATGTGAATGGCATGGGTGGCCAAGACTTTGTTTCTAGAGTTTTACTATATTGCCTTTTGACTTTTACAAGACTTACTTAAGGACAAGGATTGAATATTGCTTAGTCCTCTGAGGGCTATGCATTCATAACAGGCATTTCCTTTGCCCATGCACTAATTCATTCCTTCCTCACCTCCTCGGAGACAGTTTCTTTTTTCCAAACCCTGTAAGGTCTATGAAACTGAAAAGAACCTGTGAACCCCCATGTTACTGTACAGGGTGAGGGCAGCTTGGAAGTTCTATTTGCTGCTGCCATGTTTGGCCATGGGATATGTATAACAGCCTCAACAACAGAACACAGACAGATCTGCAGCAGACAAGGTGATTTAGAAACTAAACCACTCTTCCAAGTGTAGAGAAATTGTCTTTGTCATATATAGCTGGTAAAAAAGAAAGAAGGGAAGACAAAGTATCTAAAGAGGATATTTGTGAACCCTCCACACCAGGATGGCTTTGTGCACCAGATCAAAAAATTATGGCCCCTTTCACCCAGACAGTTTCACCTTCATAACAATTAGATTATATGTTTGAAGGCCATTTTGTCCTATGGAGAATGAAGGATGGACTCTAACCTTATTCTTCTGTCTTAACCTATAATTAATGTCAATTAATATACTTGAAGATAGATAATAAATGATAGGTAGATGGATGTAGATGATAGATAGATAGATAGATAGATAGATAGATAGATAGATATAGATGATAGATGAAAGAAAGAAAGAAAGAAAGAAAGAAAGAAAGAAAGAAAGAAAGAAAGAAAGAAAGCCCTAATAATCCAGTTCTTCTTTTCCTGAGAAGATTAAAATTCAGAAGTGAAAAGTCTGAATTTTTTTGATTTTTTTAAATTTTGATATAACTGACAAATAAATTATATTCATTTCACATTTATAATATAATGATTCAATATTTGTATATATTGTGAATGATCACCACAATAAATCTAGTGAACATCCAAATTTTTAATTTTTTTTTGAAATAGCTATTCTAGTCAGAATTATAAGCTCTTTTCTTCCATGTTACTTCCACTGGATTGACATGGGTAAACACATTTTTCTTATTTATGCATGACCAGATGTGAACATATTTCACTGTAGTATGAGACCCTGAAGACCCTAGATCACATCTTTTTCTTTTTTGACTTCACATCACTGGGCCAGAGCTTTACATCTGTTAAGTGTCCAGTAATTGTTATTGACTTTAATTTGGTCAAAATTGTGGTATGAAGACTGATATGGTCTGAAATGGCTCTACCAAACCCCTCTAACGAAAAGTTCTCTCTGTATATTGTTAAATATTAAAATTTCAATATTCAGATGAAATTCTCAACTAACATTTATCATATGGATATAGAATATATTTGTCTTTCATAAAATTGAAAAAATATCAAAAGTTATTATTTAGAAAGAAAAGTGGGGGAATGAAGAAAGTAATACCATAATAATAGTAAGAAACTAAATACAGTCAACTGTTAAAATAACAAAAAATAATAATATAGTTGAATTTAGTTAATTATATATATTATCCGTGTTTAGACTGTCCAAGTGTCTATTGTGATACAACAACATTGAAATGAAATCCAGGGCATTAAGCTGCAACTTTCATTCCCAAATGGGTACTTCTAACAGCATCCTTCTCAAAATATTCAAGTAATATTCAAGCTCTACATCAGGGTAAATCCAGCAAACACAAAGTGAAGCACTTATTTGTCAGTATATGTTAAAATATTAACAACTTTTATAACAATGGTTCTATATACATAGTCATGAAATACTTTTCACATCTGAAAACTTCTACAAACTGCTTTATCATAATCTTGAGGTGAATGAGGCAAACATTGTTCTTCCCAGTTTACAGATGAAAATATGGATGTACAATATTTTTAATTACTTGCCCAAATACATCTTTTCAGTAAGAGGCAGAGAGAAGAATATAAATAGTAGAATGCTGACACATCATAAACATGAAATCATTTCAATCATTCACTTATTTTAAAATGATTTACTGAGAATTTGTAATGAAGGAAAGAACAAAAGTCATCTGATTGTAAGTCTAGAGTTTTATCTTAAACATATACACAGTAAATTCAGAATTAATGTGAAGAAAGTTATAGTGCAGCAGCCAGAGTCCCCTTGGGGACTGAGGCATTCTTTACCCCAACTCAGAAATCGTAGCTATATCCTCCTGTAGAAATTGCCCGTGGCCAAAGAAAACTGTTTTGCCCAAGTTTATGTTCCCTCCTAAGGACAGCATATATCCAATGACTGGTCAATGCACTGGGCTCTTTGCCTCAATTTGGGAAATCTCTGAAGGATCATTCCAGCTTCAGCACTCCCGATGGGATTACCTGAGGCTGTTATGGCAACCACATTGCAGCTCAGCTTCTTCAGCTGCTGCATCATGCTGCTCTTGATCCCACACTCGTGTTCTTCCTGGGGACTCCTTAATATACCTTTTGCATCCCAATCTCCAATCTCAAGTCTGTTTCCCCAATATTCTAAACCGGTATCAGAATCCTATTGGGCAGAAGCTAAAATGGAATTTTCATTTCTGGATACATCAGAGTCCTGTTGAATTTTAAGCTTCAGATGTCTCTTGGTCACGTTGAGCTCCTCCAATTAAGAGGTCAGTAGATAAAGAAAACAGTCACTATCCTAACAGAGATAATTGACTCTGATAGTAAGGAAGAAGTAGGTCCAGTTTTACACAGAGAATGGACAAGGAAGAATATGTTTGGTAGCCAGGTAATCCTAGGCATCTCACAATCCATTGGCTAATTTTTATGGTGAATGAACAAGTACCTCAACCATGGCCTGAGGAAAGTGTGGTGATGGTAGGCTGACAGATGAGAGCCTGGTCACCATTCCAAGCAAGCCACCTGGAACAGCTGACTTGTTAATCAGCAGAGAAGGGAAGTATAGAATACATAGTTAAGAATGGAGATGACGAGTATCAGGTGTAGTTTTGAGACCAGCTGTCCTGATTGGGGCTAGGGTTCCTCCAAACTTAGTGTTGAAAGTTACCCCAGAAAAATAAACCAATCAGAATTGAGCAGATCTTTCCAAATGGGATGAGTTTATTATATGAAGAAAGCAGATTTGAGTGGTGGGAGTGAATTGTACTAGAGACTATGATGTGTCCTGGGGATCAAGGAAGTTGATCTTAGCCAAGTCAACTATGACCCTAGCCAAGAATTGTCATGGCCAAAGGGAGTTGCGTGACCAAGTTTATGTCCCTTCCCAAGGGATAGACCACATCCATGGATTGACACAAAGGTTCAATTCTCTTGTCTCTATTTGGGACATCGCTGAAGGGATATCCCAGCATCTGAGTTCCCTGTGTTGGCTGGAGCAATGGTTGGAACTGCATCACAATTTGACTCCTCCCTCTGCCCAGTTCAGCTTCCCTTTGCTATTCAATCTACTGCCTGCAACCAAATAGCCAAATCAGTCTGTTTCCCTGCATACCTTACTTTTGACAACCAAGAATTAAACTAAATATAATTTCATCCTTTATATTATACATCCTTAAATGATCCAAAATTTCTATTTTTCTCTTCCTCTGGATTAAAATGTGTCATTCAAATGACAAAAGCAATAAAGCAAAATTACTGTATTTTTTTTCCTCTAATGATTATGGCTCTCGTCTTACGATTACCTTACTTATCAGAAAACTGATTATAACACTCTTGAGCTTTAATTTCATATTATGCAATAACTTTTTAAACGGCAAATATTTTATAAGGCTCATCTGCCTGCTGACTCAGAACCCATGTGGTAGCAGGTCTGACAAAATAGATTGTCATGATGTATTAAATCAATAAATCCATGCACTAAAGAAAATTTACACTATGAGTTCCACTTTGCTCTCCAATATGCATCACTACAAAGCTGGGGGGGGGCAGCTGCTGCAACTGGTGCATTAAAAAGTTAATTTGTAGGTTTTTTTTCTTATGTGATACTAGAATCACTGAGTGGAATTTAGTCCTAAGGCATTCTAGTCAATCATATCAAAATTTAGCATCACAGAATCAGAGAAACATCTAATTAAATGGGACCTCAAGGGATCATTTCATACAGCCTGATTCAAAGGAAGGTTTACCTGAATTATTTCATATATACTATTTTGAAATGTGTTCTTTCAATTTTTCAAAGAATATATCCATTCCAGGACCCCAAAATCCTCATTGATAGCAAATTCATCTGCATGATATATATTTTTATTTCCTTATATTGTATAAGTATTGCAGTTATTTGTCCAACATCTCCCCAATCATCTTTCCTATAAGAATAGAAAAGGCTGTTTCAACTTTTCTTCAATAAGCTTGTTTACCAAACCTTCATCTACATATTAAGTCTTCCTGTTAAATATAGAGAGGGTAGATTGAAACTTTGACTAAATGATTATCTCACCAGTGACAATCAATTTTATGAACACTAAACAATTTGATTCATTTGTGGCTGATATAGTTGAGTGACTCAGTAAATGCCCATTCCCAACCCAGTAAGGACAGTGGACCAAAATTATAGGAAAAGAGCCTAGCTTCTCAATGGCATCTTTGAGCAACTGAATCAAAAGCAGCAACAGCCTGTCTCTTGATTCTTGTCATGTGAGAATAATAAAACCTTGTTGCAGTCACTATTCATCAGATGTTCAATTACTTGTAGTCCAGCACAATCCTATTGATACCATGATCATGATGACATCTATTTTGTCACTTCTACAAATGATGTATATCCAGCACCAGTCTTCCCTTCTTAGTGCAATGTTCAGTCAGTGGGCCACTACTATCTGTCCCTATCATTTTCATTAATGCAAAATATTTCTCAAAATCTATAAGTTGTTTCCCCTCCCTAAAGGCACCTTCTTCTCAGTCTAGGAGTGCACAGAAAATGATGAGAGCAGTGATGTGAAGAGAGAAGGCATTGGGTAAATTACAGTCTTTGAATTTAATATTACCACATGCTACACATGGGGGTTTTGAATGAAATTATGTCATGCAGGCTTTGGGTGGGAGGGTGGGTGGAGGGACATGTGGGCAGGAGAAGAATCCTTAGTCATCTCAGGATCCAGGTGCATCTGAATTGTTTTTTCTGTACTTGTCATTTCCATTTTTTGCCACTTGAAAAGCCAGGAGGCAAATATACTGAAACCTCACTAAAAATCATTTCTTTAAAGAATTTCTGGCAAAGGTAGTTTATTTCTCAACCAAGAAGGATTGGTTTTCAGTACCCAAATTCTGTTCAGTAAGGTTAGTCATCCAGTAGTGGTTCTACAGCTTTAATTCCAGTGATAGCATCAGAATGAAATTCCAGTTTTTACATTTGTTGCCATAGGAAGCAAATTTTGCAAAACTCTTATATGTGGCTGATATTTTGCTGCCTTTGGATTCCTCTAGTGTTTTTATGGTTTCCTGTCTCATGTTTAAGTCCTTTAACCATTTTGAGTTTATTTTTGTGTATGGTGTAAGTTGGTGATCTAGTTTCATTTTTTTGCATGTATCTGTTCAATTTTCCCAACACCATTTATTGAAGAGACTGTTTTGACTCCATTGGATGCTCTTGCCTCCTTTGTCAAATATTAATTGAGCATAATGGCTTGGATTGATTTCAGGGTTCTTTGTTCTGTTCCATTGATCTATATGTCTGTTCTTGTGCCAGTACCAGGCCGTTTTGAGAACAGTGGCTTTGTAATATAGCTTGGTATCTGGTATTGTAATCCTTCCAACTTTGCTCTTCTTTCTCATGATTGCTGAGGCTATTCGGGGTTTTTTTATTCCATATAAAGTTTTGGAGAGTTTGTGAAATATGCCGTTGGTATTTTAATGGGGATTGCATTGAATCTATAGATTGCTTTGGGTAGTATGAACATTTTAAAGATGTTGATTCTACCAATCCATGAACACAGTATATTCTTCCATTTGTTTATGTCTTCCTCTATCTCTTTTTTCAATGTTCTATAGTTTTCTGAGTACAGGTCTTTTACCTCCTTAGTTAAGTTTATTCCTAGGTATCTTAATTTTTTTGTTGCAGTGGTAAATGGGATTGTTTTGGTTTTGTTTTGTTTTTTAGTTTCTCTTTATGTGAGTTCATTATTGGTGTATTAAAAATCCATAGATTTCTGGATGTTAATTTTGTTTCCTGACACATTGCCGAATTCATTTATTAAATCTAGTAGTTTTTTTATGGAGTCTTCCGTGTTTTTTATGTCATTTGCGAATAATGACAGTTTTACTTCTTCTTTTCCAATTTGGATGCCTTTTATTTCTTCTTCTTGTCTGATCATTATGGCTAGCACTTCCAATACTATGTCAAACAGGAGTGGTGAAACTGGGCATCCCTGTCTTGTTCCTGTTCTTATGGGAAATGGTTTTAGTATTTGCCCAGTGAGTATGCTGTTGGCTATAGGTTTGTCACATAAGGCTTTCATTATATTGAGGAATTACCCTTTTATTCCCACTTTGCTGAGAGTTTTTATCAAAAAAAGGGTATTGTATTTTGTCAAATGCTTTTTCTACATCAATTGATATGATCATGTGTTTTTTGTCTTTTAATTTGTTTATGTGATGTGACATGTTTATTGATTTGCAGATATTGTGCCAGCCTTGCATCCCTGGAATAAATCCCACTTGGTCATGGTGTATGATTTTTTTTGATGAATTGCTGGATGTGATTTGCTAATATTTTGCTGAGGTTTTTAGCATCTGTGTTCATCAGGGATATTGGCCGAGCAGCACAATTTACAATAGCTAAGATTTGGAAACAGCCTAAGTGCCCATCAGCAGATGAATGGATTAAAAAACTATGGTACATCTACACAATGGAATACTACACTGTTGTAAAAAAAGAAAAAAACTCTTACCATTTGCAGTGGCATGAATGTACCTGGAGAGCATTATGCTAAGTGAAATAAGCCAGTCAGAGAAAGGTAAGTATCACATGATCTCACTCATTTGTGGGATATAATGAACAATGTAAACTGATGAACAAAAATAGATCCAGAGACACAGAAACATCGAACAGATCATCAAATCTCAGAGGGAAGGTAGAAGAGGGTTGTGGGGGAGGGGGGCGTGTAAGAGATCAACCAAAGGACTTGTATGCATGTATATAAGTATAACCAATGGACACAGACAGTAGGGGAGTAAGGGCATGTGCTAGGGGGTGAGAGCAACCGGGGAGAGGTCAATGGGGGGAAAAAGGAGACATATGTAATACTTTCAACAATAAAAAATTTAAATTTAAAAAAACCTCTTATATGTGCCAAAGCTATCAGTAGAATCAGAATAGTACCCTACTTAACTCCACCACTACTATAACCACAGCCACAGCCAATTGTTATGGTATCTTCCTTTGTTAGATGCTATTTATTTCCTGGGTTTCTAAAAACAAACTTACTTTATAAATGTAAAAAATACATAGGTAATTAAAAACATGATTTTCTATGCTAATTTTTTTTAGATATTTGTAGAACTTTTTAAAATTATGCACACACAGAGAAAAAGATTGAGAAAGAGAAATGGAGAACAGTGAGTAACTATGCACAGTGTAAAATGCTGGATTATTTTAGTTTATTGAAGTATTTTCCTATTTCCTAAGCTTATGAAAGTATCAGCCATTTCCACTGAGCTTTAAGTAATTATTTTAGGGGTTGATGTTTGAAGGAACTCAAACTCAGAAGAATTTGTATACTGTGATGTGGCTTTGCTAACTTAGACAAAGGAAAAATGTCACTGCTTTGGAAAATAAGACTGCCCTGGCCTCATTATAAAGGTGTTCTGAACACAATTCAATTACTTAAACATCCTGTTACTCCAAACACTGTTTTCAAGTAATATATTACTATAAAATCACATGAGAAGCCATCATAGAAACATAAATAACATTTTGAAGTTTACCCATCATGCTTATCATAATTCCATAGGAATGTTCAATCACTCATAAGTAGGTTCATTCACCTGTCTTCTTTGCTCCTTATGTGATCAGTACAATTCTCTACTTTGAAAAGGAAATCATTTTCTCTATTGAAAACTATAGGAGAACTCAGTGTCCCTAAAAAATCTTTTGTAAAAATCATAAGTAGTGAACAAAAGATGGCAGACTCTATCAAGATCTGTTTGGGATTTGCTACGTTCAGCCTGATGTAGTCACAAGTTTGTTCCTTGCCTAATTCTATCTAAAGACATAATGAAAAACCTTTTGACAAGTTGATTAATAATACTGAGCTGTTAAAGTTCAGCTGAGTGAGCAATTAAACATTCCAAACAGCAATGAACCTTCAGAAGGTAATTTATGATAATTTTATGCACAAGAGCTCAGTGGCTTTTTAATTTGATAGAATGTTAGTAGCATGAATTTCTAACAAGGGAGTGTCAGGGTTCCATACATCACTGAGATTACTTAAACATTTCAAACGTGGCTGATGAATGAAGTTTCTTGAGATGTGGGGAGATACAGAAGGTGTTGGAAGGTTGAGATTATTCATCATATCAATTATTGAGAGTGGATGCACTGACATCGTACTCCCTGATCATATTTTATGTCCACAGTAAAGATAAGTCAAGCTTGAAATAACAGACTTACCCAACTACAATACCTGCAGGTAATTCAACTCCCTTTACTCCCTCCCCTCCTTCTTTACATCTTCCTTCAAACTCATTGCCCCTCTTCTATTCCTACCCAGATTTAAGAAAGGCCCTCTTACTTAAAAATAATGGTGAAATAATTCAGAATAAGGGTAAGAAGATAAACAAAAGTGGAATGAGCACAAAGCTAGAATCATAGACTCAACAGAATGGGGGGAAAAACTGATGGAATAATTTAATTTAGTTCCCACTTTTTCACCAACACACACACACACACACACACACACACACACACACACAGACACACACACCAAATATGGAAATCCCCTCTAGTACATCCCCAGCAATAGCCACTGAGCCTCTCCTTTAGCAGCTCTATTATTTAATCAACACACCACATCTCTGGTAGCCCTTTTCCTTTTCATATCATTAAAAAATAACATGGCCCTTTTGAGTAAAAGTGAATTTCTTCTTGCTTTAATTTCTACCCCAGAATTCTGAATGTTAAAGCCAGAAGACACTCTGGAGATAACTTAGCCTCCAGTTTTCACTTTTAGCTCATGGAGCAGGTTGTAGTCTGTTGACCCACACATTTTTTTTAAATTTAGATGAATTACCCACCTTGACAAGCTAAGCTATTTTACACAAAATCTGGATTTCTTGCTTGAAATACTGAAAAATTAGAAGCTCTAGAAACACATGTCCCCTCCATTTCTGAACAGCAATAATTGGATGGAGCTTAGTAGTACCTGCTCACTTAAAAGAAACATGGTCCCCCGTTCATCACAAGCCCCACCATCGTAGTCTTATACTTGGGCAGATTTATTCATGTATGATATCAGCCGAGACCATATAGAAATTTGAGTTGGTAATTCCTTACTTAGACTTAGATTAACCTCTTTGTTTTATATTCAAGGAAATAAAGTAAATAGTAATACATGACCAGCTAGTTAAAGGCAGAGCCAAGATCTTTTTGACTCCTGATCTAGTGCTCATTTTATTACAGTATAGTTCATCGTTTTTCTCATCACACTTATGTGTTTTCTTTTACTATAAAGAGAAAAAAATACATTAACTAATTATACTACAAACTATGCCTCTACATCAATTTCTACCTACTGAAATAAGTAAGAATAAGATGAACCAGGCTCAATTTAACTCATAAGCAATTAAATATATTCTGACATAGGGGTGTTTTACTGTCATAGTTCTTTCCATCTTTGATACAGATTCCTTCTCTAAAATGAAAGTAGATCCGGCAAGTGTGGCTCAGTGGCTGAATATCAACCAATGAACCAGGAGGTAATCGTTAGATCCCTGGTCAGGGCACATGCACACGTTGTGGGCTTGATCCCCAATAGGGGACGTGCAGGAGGCAGCCAATCAATGATTCTCTCTCATCATTGTTATTTCTATCTCTCCCTCTCCCTTCCTCTCTGAAATCAAAGCTAACACAAAGTCAGTGTGTTTTCCTGCTACAAACACAGAGATGGAGTGCAAGATCACCCTGACTACTTCCTAATGCTTTTATTTCATCAAATAGGTTGGAAAACAAAACCAAACAAATAAACACAAGCTCATCTAGCTATCATGTCTGCAGATGTCTTTTCTTGGTAGTGTGTTATTATAATTCATGTCAGGTAAACGCTCTTGCAGATGAAGTCAGAATTATTCAGGCAAGTTTCTCCATAGCACCCTGTAAAGCTGTTTTCCTCACACGGGAACTTTCACAAAGACTACTTGTTTACAGAGCCCATGTGCCTCACCATCCTCTTTTGTGTCTCTCCCTCCCTGGTACTGAGCATATGTTTTTAATGTTAACACTCCCTCATCTATAGAGACCATCTGCTTATTTTATAAAAAGTGTTCTCCTCCCTTCTAAGCCAGCTTTTTTGCATGGTGAGTCCCCTCTGCCAATTCCACAGATTTGGGGGGAGGAGGAAAGGCTGGAGTCTCCAGTTCCAAACAAGAGCATTTTGGAACTTTGGTGACCTTTGCAGAGTGGAAGGTGCGTGTGTGAATTCAGGGGACGAGAGGTGCCACACACCTGAGGGCCTGAAGTGGTGTGTTTCCTGGCCCCGTAGCTGGTGGATCAGCTTGAGGATCCTGTCTCCCCTGTATCACCCCCACCGAAGCCAATGTATGGATTCTGGTGTTTTGTTCTCCATCTTTGCATCTGGGCCCAATCTCAGGACTACAGATATTATGATAATGAGATGCAGGTTTCCTGAAAACAATATATTTTCAATAGCCTTGAAAGTCAAGTAGGAAATGGTCAGGCAGGTGACAGTTACAGGCAAACAAAACTCCAAGTGCAGAGGCAGAGCCAGAGCAAAGGATCCATAGTAGGACGAATGGCTCTGCATTCTTAAAGCTAGAGGATATATAATTTCATTTATGAATGTCACCCCACTAAATTCAATAAAAAGGAAAAACACCAAGAAACAATAAGCAAAATGCTGTGTCAAAAAATGAATAAGGCTTAGAGTGTGTAAAAGAGAAGCAAGAAACAAATAAAAGAGAACTGAAGGAAGAAAAAATATTGAGCCTGAAAAAGAACGCAGTTATTTAAGGCTGATTGGGCTTGAAAGTCCTGACACTGAATATTGACACCTCTGATTTGAAGGGGTTGATCTTGATTCAAGGAATAAGAAAGGGCAAGAATAGTTGCTGTGTTTGCCTTGATTTGGAGGTTTGAAAAGAGGAGAATAATGTTGGCTCAACCTCCTTCTTTGGGGCTGTGTGTCCAAGAGCACGGGAGTCCTGAAAAACCTCAGTTGTCATCAGCCTCCTAGAAGCTTCTCCACCTAAACCACAGCTGCTGTCCACAGCCTCACGGTGTGCGGCCTGAGAGAGGGAAGTTTCACAGGCTGGTATGTGTGGTGAATGTTCCCCCAGCGAGGCAGTGCCCACTGGTATTTGAAAGAAACTTCATGACTTCATTGGGAGTTAGTAATCTGGAGCAGGCACTGGAGAAAACAAAGGAAGGCAAGAGAGAAAGACACATTTCTGCCAGACTGAACTACCAACTGCCCACGCTGACCAGAACATGGCAGGAAAGAAAAGCTGCTGGGATGCAGGGCTCTCCTCTCTCCCTGCGGACAAGACGAATCCAGGGGAGGAACCAGAGGAGTGCTGATAGTTAACATGCCCAGATGCTTTATTGCCCAAACTGATATGTTTTTGAGTAAAAAGAGACATAATTAATAATTGTTGGACAACAGCCATAAATCAGACTGTTCTGGGCATAGAAGGACAAATGCTCATGCTACTTAAAAGACAGCCGCATTTCCTTCTTTAGGAAATAACTGATGAACAAAATAGATCCGGAGACATAGAAGCATGGAACAGACTGTTGAATCTCAGAGGGAAGGCGGGGGGCGGGGGGGGGGGAGATTAACCAAAGAACTTATATGCATATATGCATAACCCATGGACACAGACAATAGTGTGGTAAAGGCCTGGGGCAGGGGGTGGATGCGGGCTAGAAGGGGCATTTGGGGGGAAAGGGAACATATATAATAATTTCAACAATAAAGATAAATTTAAAATAACTGAATACATGAAAAGGGAATAAAGGACACCTGAATTTAAAAGGCTTAGTCATCTAAATGATCTCTCTTCACTAGTCTCTATGCTTCCCTCTCCTCTCCCTTAGCCTTACCTGACTGAATGGTAAGTATCACCATCCACCAGGTGACTAAAGCTAGAAATTTGATCCCTACATTATTTTCCCTTGATGTTACTCTCTTGCTAAAACAACCTTCAAGGTTTCAATGCATGTCCACTGCACTTAAAAGAAAATTCTCACTCTCTTATCATGGTCTACCAGGACTTGCATGATCTGCCCCCTTGCCTATCTCTTGAAACTCATCTGACCTTATTCTCCCTATCCCTTTGCCCTTCTTTTGGTTTCTAGAAAAGCTAAGAACTTTTCTGCCTTGTGGCATCTCTATAGCTATTCCTTATGCCTATTATTTACTCTTAGTTCCTTTTAAAAAACATTTTTTGTTGATTTCAGACAGGGAGAGAGAAACAGAAATAAAAACATCAATGATGAGAGAGAATAATCCATTAGCTTCCCCCTGCACATCCCTCGCCGGGGATTGAGCCCACAACCCAGACATGTGCCCTGACTGGGAATAGAACCATGACCTCCTGGGTCATGAGTCAACACTCAACCATCTGGGCTGTACTTCTAGAAGGATGCCTGACTCCTCATCCTTCATCTTAAACCAAGCATCTTCTTCTAGAACAGGTCTTCCTTGCTGACTATCTAAGAAGGTCTCTTTCCTTACACACATGCGCACACACACACACACGCACACTGGTCTGTTTTATTTTCTTCACAGCACTTATCATAGTCTTGGATTATCTTGTTTATCAAGTTAGCTCACTTGCATAAAAACAGACATATAGACCAATGGGATAGATTCAAGATCCCAGAAATAAATAAAGAAATAAAGGAAGGAAGGAGGGAAGAAAATATATGTTAACTAGTATTTGACAAGGAAACGTACAATGGGGAAACGATAGTCATTTCAATAAATGGTGCTGGGAAAACTGAGTAGCCACATGTAAATGAATGAAATTAGACCTCTACCTTATACAAAAAATTAACTCAAAATAGATTAAAGCCTTAAATGTAAGACCTGAAACCATAAAACTCCTAGAAAAATGCATAGGGAGAAAGCTCCCTGACATTGGTCTTGGACATGACATCAAAAGCACAAGCAACAAAACCAAAATTTACAAGTGGGTCTACCTCAAACTAAAAAGTTTCTGCACAACAAATGAAACAATCAACAAAATGAAGAGATAATCTATAAATTGTGAAAAATATTATATCTGATAAGGAATGTATACAACTCAATAGCAAAAAAAATCAAACAAATAATTTGATTAAAATATGAGCAAAGTACCTGAATAGCCATTTTTCTAAAGATGGCATACAAATGACCAACAGATCTATGAAAAGGAGTTCAACTTCACTTATTTTTTTAATTAAATCTTTATTGTTCAGATTATTATAGTTGTTCCTCTTTTTTCCCCCCATAGCTCCCCTCCCCCTGGTTCCCACCCCACCCTCTGCCATTACCCCCCCCCACTGTCCTCATCCACAGGTGTACGATTTTTGTCCAGTCTCTTCCCGCACCCCCGCACCCCTTTCCCCCCCGAGAATAGTCAGTCCACTCCCTTTCTATGCCCCTGATTCTATTATATTCACCAGTTTATTCTGTTCATCAGATTATTTATTCACTTGATTTTTAGATTCACTTGTTGATAGATGTGTATTTGTTGTTCATAATTTGTATCTGTACCTTTGTCTTCTTCTTCCTCTTCTTAAAGGATACCTTTCAGCATTTCATATAATACTGGTTTGGTGGTGATGAACTCCTTTAGCTTTTTCTTATCTGTGAAGCTCTTTATCTGACCTTCAATTCTGAATGATAGCTTTGCTGGGTAAAGTAATCTTGGTTGTAGGTTCTTGGTATTCATCACTTTGAATATTTCTTGCCACTCCCTTCTGGCCTGCATAGTTTCTGTTGAGAAATCAGCTGACAGTCGTATGGGTACTCCCTTGTAGGTAACTGACTGTTTTTCTCTTGCTGCTTTTAAGATTCTCTCTTTGTCTTTTTCTCTTGAAATTTTAATTATGATGTGTCTTGGTGTGGTCCTCTTTGGATTCCTTTTGTTTGGGGTTCTCTGCGCTTCCTGGACTTGTAAGTCTATTTCTTTCACCAGGTAGGGGAAGTTTTCTGTCATTATTTCTTCAAATAGGTTTTCAATATCTTGCTCCCTCTCTCTTCTTCTGGTACCCCCATAATTCAGATGTTGGTACGCTTGAAGTTGTCCCAGAGGCTACTTACACTATCTTCATATTTTTGGATTCTTTTTTGTTTTTGTTTTTCTGGTTGGGTGTTTTTTGCTTCTTTGTATTTCAAATCTTTGACTTGATTCTTGCGATCCTCTAGTCTGCTGTTAGAACTCTGTATAATATTCTTTATTTCAGTCAGTATATGCTTAATTTCTAGTTGGTCCTTTTTCATAACCTCGAGGGTCTCACTAGATTTCTTGAGGGTCTCACTAAATTTATTGGCGGTTTCTAGAAAATTCTTGAAAAACCTTAAAAGTGTGGTTTTGAACTCTATATCCAGTCGTTTGCTTTCCTCCATTTCTGTCATTTGTGACCTGTTTCTTTGTCTCCGCATTTTTTATGCTTCCCTGTGTTGATAGAGTGGCTTTCTGTGCTAGGTGTCCTATAGGGCCCAGTGGCTCAGCCTCCCCTATTACCTGGGGTGGACACTCTTGGTGCACCCCTTTGTGTGCTTTGTGCACAGTCTTGTTGTAGTTAAGCCTTGATTGTTGTAGGTATCACTGGGAGGAAATGACCTCCAGGCCAATTGGCTGTGAGAATCAGCTGTGTCTACGGTGGGAGAACTTCTGTGCTGGAGACACCCTTTTGGGGCAAGACTTGCTTCAGTGGGGCTTTGGTGCTCAGTGAGTCTGCCCCCTGAGTGTGTCCCTTATGGATCTGAGGAGTTGTAATCTGGATGGTCCCACTCTGTCCACTGGGTACACTGGCTCTTGGATCTCTAGGGAGGTGCTAATTTAGCCTCTTCCTGAGGCTACCCAGCAGGAGCTATGGAGAGATTTGCAGATTCCTCTTCTTTGTTTGGGGTTTGGAGGTGCCCAGATGAGGCCCAGCTGTGAAGCAATGCAAGCTGCTGTGGGGCCTTGGGCCTTCTTTGGGAAGTTCTGAGTCTCTCTGACCCAGCTGCAGTTTGTTAGGTGTTTTCAGATTGCAAAGGGCCAGGCCTTTCATATGCAAAAGCCTCTGCCCACAGCTTGGGTAGGGGCGGGGTCTCAGGGGATCAACAGGGCAGAGCAAGCAGTTATGGCTGCTCCTCAGTCCTACCCTAAGAGGCCCCGTGTCTCAGTGTCCCGGTAATCGCTGCAAGCACCTCTGATAGAAAGCTGCCCTTGAGTTCTGACCGATGCCAGACAGTCCAGTTTCTCCCCGTATGAGTCTGGGTCCCCAGAGACTCGCCTGGAACTGGAGTTCAGAGCCGTCAGGAGCTTGAGACTCCCTCCCGATTGAAAACGACAACCGCGTCCTCAGTTGCCAGCCCTTTCCACGTGCGCCTCCATACCTCTGCACTTTACTTCCACACCTCCTCTGCGTCTCAGTGTGCTTGTCTCTGTCCTTCTAGTTGTAGAATTTCCACTCAGCCAGCCTTCCTGTGGTTCTGGATGATGTCCGTTTTGTCTTTTAGTTGTATTTTTGAAGCGGTTGTTCGAGGCAGCAATTTCCGGTGTTTACCTATGCCTCCATCTTGGTTTCTCCTCAACTTCACTTATTATCAGTGAAATGCAAATCAAAACCACAAGGAGATATCACCTTACATCTGTTAGAATGGCTATTATCAAAAAGACAAACAATAACAAGTGCTCATGAGGAAATGAAGAAAAGAGAATCCTTGTGCATTGTTGATGGGAATGTAAACTGGTAAAACCTTTGTGGGAAACAATATGTAGGTTCCTCAAAAAATTATAAATAGTATTTCCATATGGTCCAGTAACCCCACTTCTAGGTATATAACCAAAGGAAATGAAATCACGATCTCAAAAAAATATGTGCAACCTCATGTTCATTGCAGCATTATTTACAACAGCCAAGACATGAAAACAACCTAAGTATCCATCTGCATATCAATGAATAAGGAAGATGTGGGGTAAATATATATATGTGTGTGTGTGTGTGTGTGTGTGTGTGTGTGTGTGTATAGATAGATGTGTATAGATATATAATGAAATATTATTTAGCCATAAAAAAGAAACAAATCCTACCATTTGTGACAACACAAATGGACCATGGTGGCATAATGCTTAGTTAAATAAGTCAGACAGCAAAAGACAAAAACAAAAACAAAACAAAAAAACTCATAAAGACAAGAGTGTAAATTGGTGATTCCTAGGAACTGGGGAGTGAGAAATGGGAGATAGTGATTAAAGGATGCAGACTTCCAGTTATACGATAAATAAGTTCTGGGGACCTAATGTATAGCATGATGACTATAGTTAACAATACTGTACTATATAGTTGAAAATTACTAAAAGAGTAGATCTTAAATGTTCTCTCCACACACACACAAAGGTAATGAATGTGAGGTAATGAATATATTAACAAACCTTAATGAAGGAATCAATCATCTCACAATATAAATGTGTATCAAATCATCACATGGTACACTTTAAACTTATGCAATATCATGTCAGTTATATCTCAATAAAACTGGAAAAATATCATAAGAAAAATTTTAGAAAGTTAGCTCACTTTTATATTGTCTGTCTCTCCTACTAATAAGCAGAAAACAACACTGTTTTATCCATGTCAAATTGCCAGTGACCTAGCCCAGTATCCATCTCTTGGTAGACACATATTAATTCTTTATTTGAATGAATCTTGAATCTTTGAACAATGTCTAAGGTCTTTTTCCAACAGTAGAAACCATCACCATTAATCAAGACAAATAGGAGAAAAGAGAAAAAAATGAGCTTCCACCTTCACACACCAGAAAATAAAATAAGACCAAACTTCCAGGACAAAGTTATTAGCATTTCCTTTGAGTATCATTTAGGACTTCCAATCCCTTGCTGAAGAAACCATCTTCTAGAAGGTTTTGGGGACCTGTATGGGGTCCATTTAAGGGCTTCTCCTTCTAACTCCAAGAATTTCTCTCCTGTTGTCTCTAGTGTTTCAGAGAAATCAGTTTGATATACTTTGAACATGGCTAAAGTTCAAAACTGGGCCTGCTGGTAAATTTATCATAGCTTCAGGCTAAACATCTTTAGTTATCTGGCAATCGATATGCACAAATGTAGTTATTTGCTTTCTAGGAGTTAGATGAACAAGATCATTCTAAATTCCTGTGTTATTAATACATGGTAATGAAAGTGAAATATTAATGACTTAGTCAAGTGTATTAAGAATTTGAAGTGCTATGCAAACTGAAAACTTGCATCTTAGAGGGGAAAAGGCTCACATGCACCAGATGGCTTGGTGACAGCCATTTTATTTAGTGCAGCCTCAGCAGATATGTTTGATAGCCCTCAGGAAAGGCCATCAACCACGCAAGGGGAGGTGCTGCACCTGAGTGTCTGGAAGGGCCTTGCCCAAACACATCAAAGGATGCAGCTGAAATGTGCTTCTGTGTGTCTCCAGTGTGTGTGGCCCTTAATGAGATATTAAAGCATCTTGGGCATCAGTGAATTGCAGTGGCAAAGGCTGCTGACTTGTCCCCCTCCCGGCACCGAGCTGTCATTTCCATAACTGGCCTTGGAGAAAAGATCTTCACTGTCTCCAAATGTGATGAAATAGAAATAGCCCCAGATGAGGAGTCAGCATAAACTGAGCTTGGGCACCAACCCTGGAGGAGCTGAGTAGCCCTGTGCAAGTAGCATCATTTTGGGGGGGTTGAAGTTTTCTTATCTTCAGATGATAAAACCTACTTCTCTACCTCTCTGGCATTGCCAAAAATATTTAAAGAGATAACATTTTATAATAAATAATTTTATAATAAATATTCTTATGTAAAAAGTTGAGGATAAAATTGTTTTGAGGATGGATTTACTTTTTTAACTCTGTTACATTTTTTATGTTTTGGTTACTCAGTTTTGTATAAGAGGCATGTCATTCAATAATACTTTCTTCCCGTGGTAAATATTTACTCAAGTATTATCATTCTTTTATTATTACTATATTTATGTGATCTATATACCAGGTGTATATATATGCTTGTTCCATCATTTCAGTGTGCTATCTTTAATGTATTCTGCCTGATAATTTCAAAATGAATTAGGAGTACTGAGATAAAGTGATAGGAGATATCTATCTCCAGATCTATCTATAGATATATAGAGAGAGATCTATAGATATGTTAATATAGAGATCTAGAGATAGATAGGTAGATAGCTATCTCCTGTCATTTTACATATCTAAAGGAAAGCAATTAATCAGTGTATTCACATTTTCCCCAGTCTGATGTCATAGTTAAATATCCACTAGTCACAATTTCTACCTTCCATCAAGGATCTGAAATACTGGTTTGCCCTAGAGCAAATGTAAAGAATTGGCCCAGGTCATATGACAGAAATGAAAGGCAATAATTACTGGAAAAATGTTTTCTACTTTTTCATTATTGAGAATGCTCAACTTCCTTTACTTTGTTTACTATGATCCAATCAACTCAGTGAAGATGCCCTTTGAGTCAGGAAGTACTAGACAGAAGACTCCCAAAGAGCTAACTGAGAAGCCGAAACATCTATGTTATTTCCAACGGAAGCAGACTGGGGGCTTAAAGAGTAAAGACTGATGTGTTGAAAGGACTGACAAAGTTTTCTCATTAGCCCACCCCTATCTCCTGCTACCAATAAACCTCCGAAAACAGTTTACTACTACACACTAAGAGAGTTGAAAATGTAGAAATTCTATAAATTCAACAGCAATTTTTATTTTCTAATCCTTATTCTCCTTCTCTTTGTTAAATTCTGTTTCTAACTCTGAATGCATAATTTAGAAACTTTTGGATTTTATCACTGGTTATTTCCTCTGGCTCTGCATTAATGATTTCATCTTATTAACTACCCTCAGTCTTTTTATTTGTCAATTCAACAAATTTTTACTAAGAGTGCTATGTGCCTAGCACTGGTCAGGACACTGAAAATAATGTACATAAACATAAAAATCTCTACTTTCAAGGATCCCATCAGGAGTCAGGGTTAACATCATTCAGCATCTTTAATGATCGGATTATCAACATACACAAATAAAATTATCCTGGTAATCAGGAAGTAATAGATTATGCTTCAGTAACAAACAAGCCCCCAAATAACAATGGCTTAACACAATGAATGTGAATTTCTCATTCATGTCAGAATCTGATGCAGGTTGCATGGCTATTCCGTGCTGGTCTCTCCAAGCGAGACTCTAAGAACAGGCTGCTTCCAAGTTAAAACTCTGAGCTGTCCAAGTCTTTCATTTTCAGCCATAGAGATTTAATGTACCTCTTACTCTCTCCTGCTTCCAATCCAGAGTGACATATTACTTCTGCTCATATCCTATTAGAGAATTAATCACACAACCCACCCAAAGGCATGGGAGCTGGGAAAGATTGAGGAGTACCTGGATTTTTAGTGAATACCAACATTCACTGGACAGTTTCTAAGAGAAATACAAACAAGTGCCAGACTGTCATGTGACTTCATTTTTTAAAATATATGTAGAATGTTAATGTCCATATGTAAGCTAATCCCTAGCACAATGTCTGATATATAGCAGGCACCAACTAAATTTTTGAGGAATATAGTAAAGAATAAATGATGTCAGCAGCACTTATAATTTACAGAAACATCAAAGATATGCATAAGTGAAAAGTTACTTTTACAAGGGAATACATGGTGATAAAAGGAGACTAGACTTTGGGTGGTGAGCACACAATGCAATGTGTAGATGATATATTGTAGAATTGTATACTTGAAACCTATATAATTTTATTGAGCATTATAACCCCAATAAATTCAATAAAAATTTCAAGAAAAACAAACCCTATACTACTTTATATTGCCCTTAACTAGCAAGTAAATTGTACAGATAATAGGTACTTAAAAGATGGGAGCAACCATCTTGAACTGGCTTGAGCAAAATTGCTTTTATTTTGTTTTAAAGTGGTGGGATTTGGTTGAAGAAATGACAAAGATTTGGACAGGAGAAAAAAAGGTCATTATCTTACAGAGACATCTGTATCAAAGATATACAAGTAAGCAAATGCCAAATGTGTTTGAGAACCAGTAGGTCAAACAACTTGGTAGGATAAGAAAATCAATGTTGGGAAGTTACTATGAGAAAAGTTTAGAAAAGAAAATTCAGAAATGGAAGCTTACATGATTATCCCCTACATACAAGTTAAAAGTTTTGAACAGAAGACTAGCAACCTAGAGGTCACAATAGAAAAAGTTGGCTTCTGTTGCTGTCTTCAATTCCATTCTCAATACAGTTCTTAGGCCTAAATCCCACCTCACAATAAAACAGGAAGGAAGTACAAAGAAAGTTGAAGACCTGCCCTATGCCCATGTAATTAACTGCCCAACATTATGGCGATGTCAAACTATACAGACTAAAAGGTATACGCCATGAAATTAGCATGGCAAACATTGGCTAGTCTTGAGAGCCCTGGACAAATAACACAGAGATATGAAATGAAGTTAGTCTATTTAGAAAGCTTGTTTTTTAAAAAATCTATAATTAACACCAAAGCAGGTCAGCACTTTGTTGCAGATGGAGGGGTTAGCTCAGACATTTGCACTCAAGCCATATGATATTGAGTCTCATGAAGCTATTTATTTTATCCAAGGAAGAAGGAACAACTAACAAGTAGTTTCAGTAGAAGAATACTGCAAAATGTATTTAAGTAACAAGGAAAAATATGACAGGACTGAATCCATGTAGTCAATATCCTGTTCATATAGAGCAGCGGTTCTCAACCTGTGGGTCACGACCCCTTTGGGGGTCGAACGACCCTTTCACAGGGGTCGCCTAAGACCATCGGAAAACACATATATAATTACATATTGTTTTGTGATTAATCACTATGCTTTAATTATGTTTAATTTGTAACAATGAAAATACATCCTGCATATCAGATATTTACATTATGATTCATAACAGTGGCAAAATTACAGTTATGAAGTAGCAACGAAAATAATTTTATGGTTGGGGTCACCACAACATGAGGAACTATATTAAAGGGTCTCAGCATTAGGAAGGTTGAGAACCACTGATCTAGAGCATTGTTTTTTAAACTTTGGGGTACCACACAATGGGTGAGCCATGACACTGTCTTGTGAGAAGGAATAGCATAAAACAGCATAGAAAAGAACACAACCAAACAAAACTCAGGTAGTAAAACAGGTAGTTAAGAAAATGTTTTAGTTATGTACAGATGTGTGCATTTTGGGGTGCAATACAAAATTATTTCTTACTGTAGATCGGGGTCTATAGTAATGGTCAATTCAATTTGAGCATTAAAAATCACTGACCTATAGGTATTGTTTAAAAATGCATAATTGTAAATAATTATGTCAAAACTAGAGGCCCGGAGCATGAATTCATGCACCAGTGGGGTCCTCAGCCTGGCCTGTGGGATCGAGCTGAAACCAGCTCTCTGACATCCCCCAAGCGGTCCTGGATTGTGAGAGGGTGCAGGCCAGGCCAAGGGACCCCACTGGTGCATGATCGTGGCTGGGGAGGGATTCGGGAGGTTGGCCAGCTGGGGAGGGACTGTGGGAGGGCTCCAGGGTGTGTCTGGCCCATCTTGCTCAGTACAGGTCGGCTGGATGGACCCCAACAGCAAGCTAACCTACTGGTTGGAGCATCTGCCCCCTGGTGGTCAGTGCATGTCATAGCAAGCAGTTGAGCTGCCTTAGCATATCATTAGCATATTACGCTTTGATTGGTTGAACAGCCAACCAGGCGACAGGACACTTAGCATATTAGGCTTTTATTATATAGGAAAAGAAAAGGGTTATTAGTATTTGTTATTATAGCATAGAATCATATCCACAAAAACTTAAGTACTCTAAGTTAATCCTGAGAGCAACTGAGTATTTTCTAACAATTTTCATAGGCAAATTTCTCTCAATTATGTTACTAGTAGGTCCATTCCTTCTTGACAGAGAAAATACAAAATCGGGATCAAGTGGTTCTGTTTTATCTGTTATCCTTACTCCATTTACTCCTAGCAGAAGACCAATGCCATTCTCTTTGTTCCTGTTCTGAGCACAGCTGAACTCAAGCTCTTTGTGGAAACCCACATTCTCACCTGACTCCACCCTCTTTGCCTTGATCCCATGCTAATTGATTTGTGCCAATCTCTATATTGATCTTGAGTCATGTAATCTTTCTTTCATTTTTGGTTATGACAATTGGAAAGATGGATTCATTTGAGATCTCCTATGCAGCAATAGGAAATTATTTAGTTGTCTCCCCTTTTCCTCTGTTACACATTTGCATTTTCACATAAGCAGATGCTTTTGCTTATTGATAACCATCTCTTTTGGGTTCTTGGTAAGCAGCCTTGAATCCAGCTTTCCCCACGTTTCACCTTCCCTTAGTTATCCTACCCATGTTACTAGAACAAATATTTTTCCACATCACTACTGTTTTATTATCACTGATGTCTGGTCTCATTCATTTTTTAAATGTCTGCTCCCTCTTAGTTCTCAGAGATGCTCTTAGCTTTTTGGTAAATTCTCTGTTTCTTCCTGCCTCACTTGACCTTTCTCCTTGGCATCCATGCATGATTCTTTACTCTTCAATTCAATTTGAGCATTAAAGCCCTGTAGCTATTCCCTGAATAACAGTTTCTTCAGATTTCAGTTTATACCATACAGTTTTTCTCTTGACATTATTCTCTACTGACCTCTTTGCTTCCAAAAAATAATGGTGACCTAGTTTAAGTAGGCCACTTGTGAGGACAGTTTTCACCACTTCCTGAAATATTAGATAGTAAAAAGTGAAATAACTGTAGAGAAACTAAGTAATGAGCAAGAGAGCTGCTGTGTAATAAACATGTGTTCTCTCACTATAATAAATTGTGACATAATTTACTTTAATTTGATAAATTTTGAAATTCTTATTTTCTTCCTTACATAAGACAAACAATTCTGATGATTTTGAAGGTCTGTTCTGCCTTTCCTTCCCTCACACAGTGAAGTATCACCAACTTTCCCATTTCTAAGACATGCCACATAGGACTGCAATGGCCCTGTCTACAAAGGGTGGGCTCAATGACATTTCAGTACAGATTTACCACCAGCTTAGCAAAGGCAACCCAAAGCAGATTTTACAAACTGTTGACTTTGACTTCCACTTTCCTCCTTTTTCTGAATTAACCCTAAATCCCCTTTTCCTGCATGCCTTTTCCTCAAACACAATACTATCATGCACCTGAGATCACTCCTGACACAGCAAAAGATAAATCCGATAGGCTAATTTGTACTAGTGTGTTAATGACTTATTGTGTCACATCTCACAAGATAACTTGCTGGAAGAAGGTAATATTTAATTCAAATATATTACTTTCATTTTGAAGTTCCGGCTCCCTGACATGTATTTCAGGAAAGAAATTGGAAGCAGAGGTTACTGGCAAATGGTGCCGTTTAGGTGACTGATTTTAGCATCTCCACATAGGTCTGACCCAATGAGCAATTTGGAAAAGTACTTGTTTCACTTTGTCTCTGCAGAGGCATTCATCTTCTAGGGAGTTCACATCTCCTGTCAGACAAAGACAGCCCATTTCTCATTGTGCATTGCCTCTCTACAAAAATAAAAGCAGAGCCCAGTGACACTTACTGTATACCTTGGGTGTTTGGGAATGTGGACAATAACCAACTAAAGAGAACTGCATAGCATAGACCCCATTATTAACTTTACCACATTTTGATTGTTCAATAAACTTAGGAAGATATACTTAAGTGCAAAGGATGTGAATTCCAGGTAGAATACAATAAAGATTTATAGAGGTTTTAGGAAATCCTGGCCCCTTGCAAACATTAAGAGCTGAATTTGCATGCCCTTTAGCCTAAAAGAGAATGGCATCTGAAGGGTCTCAGGGATTAACAATTTGAAATTCTGCTTGGACCCAGGTGCTAGCTGTATCATGCTGCCATCCCTTTTTAATAGAAAGCTACAAGTTTCCAGAATTCACAGGAGTCTGGTTGGCTTCTCTCCAAGACCAGAGTGTAGAGGAGAGGTAATCAATATGCCCTAGCCTGTCCTGCAAGGTTTATTTTAAAGATTACTTTGAGTTATGGTAAGGCCTTTGTGAAATAGATCATCTTTACAGAGTAAAGCAGATCCATGGAGGTGTCCTGGATGGGTCTTCAGGGAACCTGAACAAAATGTCAAGAAGCCCTCGAAATCTCTTTTTATTTTATGAGGAGTAGAGAGGGTCGATAGTAGTGATTGGTAGAGCCCAGTTGATGAAAAGGTTCATAACATGGGAGGATGCTTCCAGCTGTGATTGGCAGAGGGACCAGGTTGCAGCTTAGAGGCAAGAATTAAAGTTGCATAAGCAACGTGAGCTAAGCCCAGACACTGGGTAATCTAGAAATAGCCTTGTCAGAAAAGCCGTGCTAGAGAGAATTACAGAAATCAATTTTGGTTGCAAGCAAAGCCTTTTTTAAAATTTCAGCTTCCTAGATACCCACAACTATGAGAGATTCTTCAATTCAAGAAAATTGGAGGCAAATGCTTTGGGATACTGCTGTGTGATTGGCATGGTTGTGTTCCAGGAGAGAACCGTGTCTTTATAATGAGGTTGGGAAAATCTTCACATGCTGCTATGCCATAGAAGTAGTTTTTATCACTCTAAATATTACTTGTAGGTGAAATAAAAATCTTTATGAAAGGCTGTATGGATTAAAGCACTTATAAATAGTTTCTATCAGTTTAATTCAATATTAATTCATTTTCTTAAAATCAGTAGAGTTCCTTTTTCAAGTCAATCAGAGTTTGGGTAGATGAGAGTCAATTCTGTGACAACTGAAAAATCTAAGTACCAGTTAACAAGTATAATAGGACTGCTTTTGGTGGTGATGAGAGATGCAAATAGAGGTTATCAGAATTTCATTTGACCCAAGAATCTGATCAGATAAAATGGACATACAGGTAAATTGACTAAAGCAGCTCCTCAAAAGCTCTGGACCTTGAGGGAAATTTACTGGTTCTGTTGTTTTCACTCATTACATCTCCTCTCTGTCTTCAATGCTTGTTACTCAGTTTGTAAACCCTTCATTTGATTCCACCATTCCTTCCAAATATGGGGCCAATTTATAACCAAATCTGCCTTCATTTCTTCATTTCCATCTTTCATGTAACTACTTAACCCCACTACAATCTTGCCTTTACCCCCATGATTCCACTGAAGTCAAATTTCTCCAACCTCTATACCATACTCTTCAAATTCTGTATGACATGTAGAGATTTGATCACCTGCCTCTCTTTTAATAACGGGGTCTCATCTAACCTCTACATATTGCTCCTTCGCCATTCCTTGTTTAAATCTTTTAGAGGTCTCCTTCACTCCAGCCCCCAGCTGTCTCTCAAATTTATTTTAACCTTTGACCCTATTCTCAACTGCCTTATGCTTTCTCTCCTTCACAGAGCTCTTGAGGCTTCAGCCACAATCTTTATCTTGCAAATATCATATGCCAACTAACACATCTTGTACATCTCTGCCTAATTAATCTTCAGATACCATTGTTTTGTTCATGTTGCTTTCCATTTTAAGACCCAACAAAATGTCTGGATTCTCCCTTTCTAAATACACTGGTCTCCTCCTTTCCTTAACTACACATTGTTATCATTCTCTGCTCTCTGAAACTCTATCCAGGTTTTCCCATTAATACAAATGCTGTACTTCCCAACCTCCACACTTGAACTCTTCTATGAAACATGTCCCAAACCATCCTATCCAACATTAATACTGTCTTAAGTTTTTCTACCACTTTCTACATTACACAATCTAGAAGTTACTGTTCACTGTCTTTTATTATCTAGTCTATCTAGATCATCAGTCTCAAAAGATAACCTATTATATAATTCCATTCATATGAAATTTTCAAAAAGACAGAGTTATATTTATAGAGAACAGATAGGTGGCTGCCAAAGGAGGGAGGAGATGTGACTGTAAAGGGATAGCACAAGGGTCTATTGCGGGTGATGGAACTCTTCTGTATCCTTATCATAGTGGTTGTTACATAAATCAATCCACATGTTAAATTTCATAGAACTTTACACCATAATAGTCAATTTTACTGTATAGTCATTTGACAGATAAATTTTTTTTAAAGACTTAGGGACATAAGTAATGCTTCATCTCTTTTCATTTCGATAACTTTAGAATAAAGGCTACGAAAAGAGCAGAGATAGTCTGTGTATAAAGCTTTTAAAAATCAGATTTATCTTATGGATTATGCATGTACCCATGATAAAGTTATGGGCACATGTTTATTGGACATAAATATTAAGAGAAATTATGAGGTAAATTAGGGTTTTATAGTAAGGGCTTTCAGCCAAAGTAGCCAATAAGAAAGCTAGGCCTCCAAAAATATCTTCTCACAAATTGTAGCTATGAGTGAATGTGACAGTAAAAAAACAAAGAGCTAAGACACAGGCACAAAGGATCAACTCTGAGATGACAGAAGTTAGGAGTCATCTAAGTCACAATTCTTTCTCTGAACTCTAGGTCATAGTAAAGGGTTCAATTTCCTCTAGATTCCATTCCCTGTATCTCTTTTCCTATCTTGATGGAAGCAAAACACATATTTTTACAAGGCCAAAGAGCAACTACAACAATGGATTGTTTCACAACGTATGCAGCTCACTTCATGTAACTTTGATAACATTATCATGTTTTTGAGTTATAAATTTTTCTCCTTCTGCAGTTTGGGACCTAGTGGAGAGTAAAGGAAAAGGTGTCATCTATGACTCTTTCCTGATGCAATCAATATTCATGGCCAAGTGCCTGGCACTGGGTGCCCCTCACCAGAAACTCTCATTCTTTGGAAGGCTTTTCCTAGTCTCTTACAATCTTCGTCAATCAAAAGTTACCATTACAGGGATTCTTTGCAGGCAGCTAGAACTTTCACAACTTTTTGTTAAGCAGAAGTCTTTGGATTCAAGGCATAATCAATATATCTTAAAGCTAGAGGCAGTCCCCTTTGCTAAGGTTATCTACAACAATTTCTTTTATTGCCATTCACAGCTGGAGACTTTTTTATTGAAATGTAACCAGTACCATAAATAGCCTTGATTTTTTTCAAAGCTCCTCATGATTTCTTCAGAGGCCTTGAAGCATTCCTCCTTTAGGAAGATTAGATCAAGCATAAGAGTTTGTATAGCACCTACTGTGATGACCCCAGGCTCTCCATGGGCCATTTCTGTTATTATGAGAACACTTGCCCCTCCTGAAGCATTTCATCCAAGCATGCTATTCAAGGTTCAAATTCTTCCTTTCTGGGAATAAAAACAACATTTGTACATAATCTCTCTTACAGACACTAAGTTCAACAGGGAGAGCTCTATAGGTTTCAGAATGCCTTGTCCTGGGACATTGAGGTGGACTCCCAAGATTTTGAGGAGCCGGAGGAGGCCAAGCATACCAATACAGTGGGGCCTTGACTTACGAGTGTCCCGACTAACGAGTTTTTTGAGATACCAGCTGCCTCTCGGCCGATTTTTTGCATTGAGTTGATAGAGTAATTTGAGTTAACGAGCTCCTTAACGAGCTCGGTCTGGGAACGAATTAAACTCATAAGCCAAGGCCCCACTGTACTACCTCTCCCCTCTACATCAAGCACTATTGTCACATTCATCTGGGCACGATTGTGAAACCACCTTCCCAAAGAACTCTGTGTCAATTGAAGAAGGTTTCCTTAACTGCCTTCAGGTGTATCCTTTAGGGAATTTGACAGGCTTTGTTACCAATGGCAGGCTACATAATCCTTTTAAAAATTTGTTTTGGGGAGATAAAGCAAAAAAGCGAAGCCAGGGAGCGCAGGATCTTGTAAAACTTTGGACTTCTGCTTAGTGCCCCACCATTCATAGTAAAACAGACCCATACGTTGTCAAGTAGCTCCTCCCTGGCCCAGCTACTGGGAGAATGAGCACACAGTCATAGAAGAGAAGGATGTCAAGTAGACAAAATTAGGGTAAACTTAGTGCTGAATATCCCAGGAGCAATCTCTAGCTAATGAGAGATGGTTCCTCACCCCCTCCACCTTCAGAGGGAAAAATCCCAAATCATATTTCACACAGTCTCAGAATCCCCAGCAAGTGGAAACCTACTCATTAATATACCCTTTATTGATTTCCCTTTCTGCCATCTCTCTCTCATGACAAACTTTCCTAAGGTGACCTTAAACACACACACACACACACACACACACACACGCACGCCACAAAAACTCCTTGTACTCAATAATCATCACAGGATTTGCTTTTGGGGAAAGCAAATTTAAGGCAGTCTCTGTGACTCAGACACAAAATTTCTGTGATTTCAATTTTCCAGGCTTTCTGCCAGCTGGATTTGATTTATTTTTATTCAAAGAATATTTATTGAATGCCTACAAGACAACAGGCAATTTTATATTATCATGGGGACACTACACCTATGGAATTCTTAGGCTAGAAAGAGAAATAAGAGCTGCAAATTTTAAAAATGTATTAGAATATATAAAACAGGAGTAATAAAAAAGTTACAAATGTAAGAGGCAAAAAGGAGGAGCTTGGAGATTCAGAAGAGAAGGACTAAAGGAAGTGACATTGGAGCTGGACTGTGAGGTGCACAGGATTTGGGTCCAAAAGTCCTAAAAAAATGCACGGCAGGCGGAAAAGACGATGAATGCAGATGCTGAGTTGGGAAAGCACAAGGTATATATGAGAAACAATGAGTAGTTCCATTTGTTCCAAGAACAATACATAATAGGGACAAGTAGTAAAAGATAAAGATGGATAGGGAGAATATTATCAGATCTTTGGTATTCAGCCTAAATAGTTTATGAAGAAAGCAATGACATGCCACTGAAAATATTTTTAAAAATACCTATATCTAATCTTCCATATCTCAGTTTGTTACCATTTCAGGTAAACTTACCTTTACCCCCTTACACCTCTGTCCCTATCCCTCAGTTATCTGGACTCTTTGCTTTTTTCTTTCAACATTATTATAATACTAGAGGCCCAGTGCATGACATTTGTGCATTGGAGGGGGGTCCCTCCGCCCATCCTGCACCTTCTCACAGTCCGGGACCCCTCAGGGGATGTCAGACATCCCTTTCGCCGTCCGGGGCTCTTGCAGTCCTGGACCTCTCACTCCTTACTGCCCACCTGCAGCGGAGGCAGGAGAGGCTTGCCAGTCATGAGCCCGGCTTCTGGCTGAGCTGTGCTCCCCCTGTGGGAGTGCACTGACCACCAGGGGGCAGCTCCTGCATTGAACATCTGCACCCTGGTGGTCAGTGTGTGTCATAGTGACCAGTCTTCTGCTGTTCAGTCAATTTGCATATTAGCCTGGAGCACAAAATCTGTACACTGGGGTGGGGGGGCGTCCCTCAGCCTGGCCTGTGCCCTCTCACAGTCCAGGAGCCCCACAATTGATTGCCTCAAAGAGGTAGGCCCTGCCCACTCGGCCGGGGCTCTACGATGGATTGCCCCGCCAGAGGGAGGCCCCACCCACCCGCTGCAGCCCACAGGTCGGTGGCCTGGTCCTCTCTCTTTGGGGGATCGTGGAGCCCCCGATTGATCGATTGCCCCTCTGGCCGGTGGTCTGGGCCTCCCCCTGAAAGGCAATCCAATCATGGGGCGATGGCCAGGCCCCTGACCAATCACATCTCACCCGCCTGGCACCAGTGGGTGTCCTAGCATGGTTGCCCAGAAGGTCATCAGACGGTCGTTCTGCTGTTCAGTCATTTGGTCTATTTGCATATTACGCTTTTATTATTATAGAGGATGTTGTTTTTATTAACTTTTGTATTTATTTTTTTCTCCCTCAGTGAAATGTAATTTCCCAGTTGACCTATTTAATATTATATACCCAGTGCTTTTTATGGCATCCTGCAAAATGTAGGTACTCAATTTGAATAAATAAATAAATTGAATAAATAAATTAGTGATCATGTCTTCTGATGGTTATGATGCTTTGCCTGATATTTCCTTGACAAAGGGCTCTTCCCTTTCTCTTCTTCTCATACAATCAGTGTTTTTCAACAGATCAAACTCACAATACCTGTGGTATCCTATGGTTTCCAGACTCATACAGAAAATTTGACTTAAATTGTGGTTGTGTATGATTTGAGAGTGTGCCAGGAGACCCATCTGGCAGGCTCTGATACTCTATTTGAGCAAACCTGAACAGAAAATCTGGCTTGCCTACTCTCCCGGTACCTCTGAAGCCCAGACTTTAGTTTAGAGCCTGGCTGGTTACCGTGCAGAGCTGGTGGTTTCACCAGGGAAGGTGTTTCTGCCACATTAACCCAGGTGAGTACAAGAAAGCAGAGTGGCAGGCTTTTGTTCTGTTTGACACAAGCTTTTGGTTGTTGCAGCGAGGCCTCTGTCTCACTGCAGCATTTCCGCATACCTCTGGGCTAGGACACAAATCCTGGTGTTTTGATGCTGAATTTTGATGTAAGGCACCATTAAATTAATAAAACAAGACCATTAGACTCAGCTAACTCTAAGGCCATGGTGGTCTATGTATGGAAACCAAAGTCTATGCCTGAAATGTCTCAAAATTATGAAATCAAAACCTAGGAACAACCAATCACAAAAAGCCAAGTAGGCTTTATATCCAATTGAATCATTTCCTGTCTTTGCTTCCAAACCTTCTCTATGTAAGTCTTTCCTAGCTCCTGTCAGAGGTATGCCCCTACTCACTCCGGTTTAGCATTGGCCTATTTAAATTGATTTTTGCTTAAACTAACTCTTAAAAATTTTATAGGCCTCAGTTCAATAGCACTGAGTATACTAGGGAAACCTAAGTCTCCTGTTTCCATAACAAAGTTTTTGGGCCAACCCAGAGAAACAACTTCCCAGAATTTGCCACACAAGAAAGTCTTGAGTAGACAGACAGTATCTGTCAAAACCTGACCTGATCATAGGTTCTTCCTCCAACCATGCAGGAATGGCCTCAGCACATTATTACAAAACACATAGGTAAGAGAATGTGTAGAACCTGATAGCCCCACCAAATGTTGGCTACAGACACATCAAAAAATAATCAGAGTTGCCCTAGCCGATTTGGCTCAGTGGATAGCAGCCGTGGGCAAACTATGGCCACGGGCCGGATGCGGCCCGTTTGAAATGAATAAAACTAAAAAAAAAAAAAGACTGTACCCTTTTATGTAATGATGTTTACTTTGAATTTATATTAGTTCACACAAACACTCCATCCATGCTTTTGTTCCGGCCCTCCGGTCCAGTTTAAGAACCCATTGTGGCCCTCGAGTCAAAAAGTTTGCCCACCCCTGGGATAGAGCATCAGCCTGTGAACTGAAGAGTCCCAGGTTCAATTCCGGTCAAGGGCACATGCCCGGGTTGTGGGCTCGATCCCCAGTAGGGGGCATGCAAGAGGCAGCCAATCAATGATTCTCTCTCATCCTTAATGTTTCCATCTCTCTCTCCCTCTCCCTTCCTCTCTGAAATCAATAAAAATATATATTTTTAAAAATAATAATAATCAGAGCAGATAGAGGAAGGGGATTTTTCTCTCTACCTAGAACACAGAGTGTCATATGAAGGAACTCAAAGAAAATCAGCATAGTTAACCAGTAGTTGTGATTAATAATAGCAGTGATTATCATAGAGAGGGAAGCAGAACAAGGATATCACAGGTCAAATTTAAGCAACAACAGGAAAATTACTAGATAAGAGAAAAGAGAGGTGGGGATCATCTTGATTACAGCCTAAAAAGGCCCAACTCCAAGTCTTTCTGCAAAATCCCATCCTTTCAAACTTCTATTGTTCATAGCCTACTTTTTAACTAGTACCATCCGTGTCTCATTTCCATTTTTCTAGCCCAGACTCCCAAATGTTTGCCTGTTTATTCATTCTTCTCTTTTCAATTTTTATTCCTCCCTGTCACCCCATACTTGTTAGAAATTATTTGCATATAGCATTCATAATAACTTCATATCCTAGCAAAGTGACTTGCATGGAGGAGGCTTTCAATAAATATTCATTTAAGATGACTTTCCCTCTCTCCTCTTGCCACAGCTCCCACCCCACCGCGCCCTGGAGCCATCAGGTCTTTTTGTGGGTTGCAAAATGAATGAAGTGTAAGGATTTCAGTTTGAGAAGAAACAAGAATCAGGACTTTTGTCACTGACTTTCATGAAGTGGGCTTCCAACTTTTAAATGTGGTGCATAATTGACACTTTGATACTTTTAGGCTATGGTGTATTCTCACACTCTCGTGGGGAAAAAATACTTGCTGACACAATCAGGAAACAGATGGTGACAAAGATCTTATACTTTGGTGCCAATCAATATGTTTTACTTGCCACTACTAAAATCTCATTTGTGGGACCCAAGAACTTAAAGAATTTTTCTGTTCTTTTTTTTGTATCCTTTAAAGACTATTTTTAAGGATTTTCAGGGCTAGAAAGTTTTACTTCATTTTTTTCTCTCCAGTGTTATTAAAGTAATTCTAGGAGGATTTTGGCTTGCATCTGCCAGGAAAACAATAAGTTAAAGAATTTTTCTCTTTGTTATAAGAGACACAATAAGTCTCTTCGCTCTTGCCCCCCACCATCCAAACACCACTCTTGAATATAGCTACCCACCCTGACCTTGAGAAAATAACCTTCTGGAGAATGATGAATTCTGCAATCGTGCACTAATATACACCAGCGATTCTCCCAGTCTCTTCATACCAGCTTATTTACATAATAGTGACTACTTGTCAACTAGGCAAACAAGAGGAATAATTCTACAAGGTATAGATGATAATGGTTTTATTCCGAATACAAAAAATTAATGAGTTAAAACATTTGAGGAGATAGAATTAGCTAATCCTGGGAACTTTTCCCACAGACCTAAAGCCTCTGAAGGGCAAGTCCAATGCCTCATCTCTCTCAGTGCTCACACAGCCAGATTTAACAAATATTTGCTGAGGTGAATCTACTGTAGTTTTGTTGTTGTTGTTGTTTTTTGTGTTGTTGTTTTTTTAACAGAACAGTTTTGGGTTTTTTTTATTATTGATTCTCAGAGAGGAAGGGAGAGGGATAGAGACAGAAACATCAATGATTAGAGAGAATTATTGATCAGTTGCCTCCTGCACGTCCCCCACTGGGGATCGAGCCTGTAACCTGGGTATGTGTCCTTGACCGGAATCAAACCGGGTACCCTTCAGTCCGCAGACCACGCTCTATCCATTGAGCCAAATCAGCTAAGGCTGCTGCAGTTTTTAAACCGGCCAGATGAAGCCCCCTTTGTTTAAGTACCTTTGGTGTATCTGTTTTGCACTGTGACTTCTAAGGTTTGGGATGCCTAGACATGTGTAGGTGAGGGAAGCTGTCACATCACCTGCCTGGGCAGTTGTGGGAGCCTGATTGAATCAGACATCTCCCTTGTTATCATGCTTTTCTCCCCCACTGCTCCAATTGGTCACTAACATCTGTGGAAAAATGTGAAAATACTTGAGTATGAAATCCATGGAGATTACAGGGGAAGAAAGCTACAATGTGTTCGGCATATGCTTTATGCCAAGCACAAATAGGATGTATAACTTAACCCTCAAAACAAATGAGCAAGGGAGGAGTTATTATTCCCATCTTACAACGAGGAGACAAGGGTTCAAAGATATTAATTAACTAGTCTGAAAGCACAGACTATGCCTAGCTGGGATATAAACCTAAGTATCTGCTGCATAAGAAGATCAGTTTTACTTTAATTTTCTTGAGTGTACACATACTGTGCTTTTATCTCTAGGATCATAATAGGCATTACTTATAATTCCTCAGTGACTTCTCCAGTAACCAACCCAGCAAGATTTTGGCTCTGGCATCCTAACAGCTCTTTGGTATGGGTTTGGTTTCATCCTTATTAGAATCCTTCCTAGAAATTCACAAAAAGTCTAGTGTGTCCTGGTCTAAGTCTTCTTCATATATCAGGCTTCGTGAGACATTCTACAAACTTCAAACTGGTTACAATCAGAACAAACATACTTTTATAGAAACAAATGTATGGGGTACACATCATATGATTCCTCAATACCCTTCACTAAATCCCCATTTTGCTCAAAGTACAAAACCTTTGGCTTTCTAATAGACTACAGGGCATAACATTACCTCTCTGATGGTCCCCCCTACTGTTCTGTCCCTGGCTCATGTTCTCTGGCCACATGCCCTTCATGCATTCTGGTCATGCACCCACATAAGAGCCTATGCATGGGCTGTTCCCTCTGCCTGGTGCCTTCTTCCCCAGATCTGCAGACAGCTCACGCCCTTATTTCCTTCAAGTTTTTGTTCAAAACTCACTTTCTCAATATCTACCCTATTCTCCTATTAAAAAAATATCAACAAATGGACAATAATTGTTTTCATTTTATTTTTCTTAATGCCTACTTTTCTATTGCAGTTTACATTCAATATTATTGTATACTAGTGTCCTGGTGCACAGATTTGTGCACATTGAAAGAAAATTAATTAGAAGAAATATTTTAATATCGCTATTCGCCCTTTCTCTACAATAGAAGTGTCAACCAAGTTCACGATTCACAATGACACATCGAAACACACACGTGTGATTGGCACCAGTGAGAGCTTTACATGTATTGTGCATGCATGAGTCAGCTTAGCCTTTTATATATATAGAATAAACTTGCTTAATTAGACCTGCTTTCTGATTTAGCTAAACTTTTTCCAGCCCAGTGAAGCATCCCAACTTCTCTTTCAGGTAATTGTCAG
>NW_005871086.1:4831475-4918326 GCF_000147115.1 Myotis lucifugus | reverse complement strand
GACTTCTGTGAGGATCAAAGAAGATGAGGCACAGCAAACGCTTCACAAACATTTGGTTAAACTGTAAAATGTTGTGCCTGGCTATAAAGCAAGTTTTATTCCTGGGCTGAAGAAACTTCAAGGAGGCTAGTCACTAGGGAGGGGAAGCCAGGTGTTGCTACCCGGCGCCCACAGCCACTGTCTCCAAGCTGGGCTGGGCTGTGGGTCTCATTTTGCGCCATGCGGTCTTGGCAGCATTGGCTGGGATTTGGTGGGTTGTCACTCCAGGGTGGTGGCAGGGCCTGTGTCCCATTTGGGGGAAACCAAGTGTTGTTTTTTGGGCACGAGGTCCATGGTGCCATTTCTCTGTAAATGGCCAGTGTGTGTCACGGCAGCTCCTGTGTTGAGCATCTGCCCCCTGGTGATCAGTGCATGTCATAGTGACCAGTTGCATGGTCAGACACTTAGCATATTAGCCTTTTTATATACAGACTAGAGGCCCAGTGCACGAAATTCTTGCACGGGAGGGGGGGGTCCCTCAGCCTGGCCTGCACCCTCTCGAAATCCGGGACCTTTCGGGGGATGTCCAACTGCTGATCCCACAGCAGATCAGGCCTAAACAGGCAGTCAGACATCCCTCTCACAATCCGGGACCGCTGGCTCCTAACTGCTCACCTGCCTGCCTGATCACCCCTAACCGCCTCTACCTGCCTGCCTGATTGCCCCTAATCACTCTGCCCGCCTGATCATCCCTAACCACTCCCTGGGGGGTGGGGCCAGCCTGGGAGAGGGGCATGGTGTTCTGCACTTTCCAACCAGGAATGTTTTAATAGGCAGTCTCCAAAAACTTGAACTGGAAAACCTAAAAGTAGAGTGCTCAGATTTCAGACATCAGGTGCTATTAGCAGGATTTCTATCCCTATTAAACTCTGAGCTCTCAACAGTCTGGAGAAACTGCCCTTCACTATCTCCAAAGTGTCTTATTAGTCACTTTCCCATTTTCCTCTGCTTCAAACCAAGGTAACAAATGAAACCTTTAATTCTGATCTTCCTCGCTGCAAGGGAACAGGAAACTTCAATCAAAATAATTTCCCACCAGAAGTCACATCCAAATACTGCGAGACTGAGGACTATAGGGCTGATTATGTACATGGGCAATAACAGGCTCACTTTCTAGTGGTAGGCGCCCAGGCGTCCTCCACAATCCCACAATCCTCTGGTCGCACACTTCCGGTTTTTCTAGCTCCTTCTTAAGTGGTGTTTCCTTCAGTCTTGGTGCAACGTCCAGGGCCTCTAGTTGTAGAGGATTTTTCTGTTTTGTGGTTGATAGTTGTTTACTACTTGGAATCAGTGAAGTTTCAGGAGTACTGACGCTGCTGTGAACATGTGGGTCCCAAGCGCACTCATGAAACTACTGCCTATTCAGTCCATGGCCGGAGCTGTCCTGATTCACAATGGGAAAGGTACTGTGCTGAGCCATTTCCAATCGGATCTTCCTCTTCCTTCCCCAGCACACTCCAAACCTACTCCAGGCCCACCACCCCAAACCCACAGACCCTTAAGACCTCCCCCCCTACTTCTTGGACTTTCCCCCATCAAACTCACACCCTATCTTGTTGCCTAGGGGCACCCCTAACCACTCCCTGGGGGGCAGGACCAGCCTGGGTGAGGGGCCATGGTGTTCTGGTCTCTGGTCGTTCTGGTCATTCCATCATTTCGGTCGCTGGGCTTTTGTTATATAGAATTAGTTTCAGCTGTACAGCATAGTGGTTAGACAATTATGTACTTTACATAGTGTTTCCCCTGATATTTTTCAGTCTTCTTTCCTTTACTCATTTTTTTAAAATTTCAGTTAACACATCACTTTCTAACAGACTTTATCCTTCAATTATTTCTTAGGCTCGTTATTTATTATCTGTGGCCCCTGCTAGAATCTAAGCTTTAGAATGACAGGGATTAGTCTAAATTTTGTACATGGATGTATCCCAAGCACCTAGAAACCATGCATATAAGTGCTCAATAAATGAATGTAAATACACATTTGTGAACTCTCCAACACCTGAATTTCTCAGGAGTATCACACAATATTAAGCATTATAATAATTACCTGGTTTGTAGATTTATATTCCACCCACCTTCTTATTTCTTTTACATCAATAAATCCAACTAGAGTGGATAGCAGTGAAGTCAAAATCCACCTGCACACATTTCTTTAAAAGGCCATCAGACACATTGTACATTTTCTTTTTAGTAAAGTGGCTTATTTGAATCAGAAACCTCACAGTTTATGTTTCAGGGTGGAGTGGAAATGCTCTCACATAAACTGAGACATGTATGCATGCAGGTAGACACAAAAAGACTGGCCAGACTCTAGTTCATGTTTTCATCTGTCTCTCTCCAGCGGTCTATTCATCACCCCTCTTCTTGCTGCCTCTTTAGGTCTGTGCTCTTGTCTAAGGTTAGCCCTCTATTTCTCCCAACTCGAGAGGAAGATGGTCTTCCATCAAGCAGGGTGCTCTGGCTGGCTCAGACGGCCTTAAGCACTGCACCAGATTCATTGCTGGCTTCATCACTTATCAATACACCCGGCTTACACACCTTGCTCTATCTCGACAGCCGTCTCCCCGGACATCAGGAAACAAGGTTTACGCAGGCTCCTGACTTTATCTGGGCCCTGCGATGTACAATATCGTGGCAACGAGGCCTTTTCTCTTTGTTCTGGGGAAACTTGAGCCACAATGTGCCAGCCTGGTGTTCAGGCTGATTGTGATAGAGAGCAGCACACTGAGCATTTTCTCTCCCTCTTCTTTCTCTTTGTTTTTTTTTTCTTTCCTCTCTTTTAAAGAAACAGGTGCTGGCATGGATTAGAGAAAAATTACATCATCTTGAAGAGAAGAAGAGGAATGGAAAGGAGGGGGGAAATATGAAAAAAAAGTGGCAACCAGACCCAAATACATTTGCACATATAAAGCTGTTCTAATGAAAGCCAAATTGATTTGACATTCAGTGGCAGTTTGAAGCCAAGAAAAGCAAAGCCGCCTACAAAAGGCCTAGCTCATTGTTTATGGAGTGTCATACTCTATCATCTGTGAGACCAATAACAGGGATGGGAAGGCCTTTAAAGGCAGGGTGTGTGCTGGGAAGGGCGGCGGGGATACCACCACTGTCAGATCTGATAGACGGACTGAACGCGGCTTCCTGAGCTGAGATGGTGTTTGTCAGATGAGGCGGACATTCTCTGCAGATTACACATTAGCCAGCAAATTTTTAAAGTGTTAGCATTCTTTGAAGATGTGTGCTGTGCGCACGGAGGCACATATTGCATTGGTCTGGAGGGGGGAACCTCATAAAAGTATTAACCAACAAAAGAGAGTAATGAATTATGTGTCATTCAAAGGGAACCATGTGCATAATATTATAGAAGCATCATTACCATCGCAAAAAGTATGGTTTCCTGATAGTGAGCTCTAGACAGTACAGGTGTGCACATGTATACAGTTGATGGGTTGGAAACAATCACAGTAAAATAGAAATTCTTTCCATTAACCTTATTTTTCAAGAGAGAAGCCGTTTGGTCATTTAAATATTGTTAACTGGCCAGGGATTTACCATTCTGTAGCTCACTGTTAAAAATAGCTGGAGAGGAATGAGGTGTTTATTAAATGTCAGCATGTGACAAGGTAGATTAAATAAGTTTCGCTAGAAATGTATAAAAGCCTGGAGTGTTACAGTCTGTGTAGGAAGAGGAGTTTCTCCTCCTCCATCCCTTCCAGCTTCAAGCCCAGTCTAAGCATGACTTTGATATTAGATTCCGTGTAAGATTTGGATATTAGTGTTTACTTTTGGATTTCACAAAAGAAAGCTGATTTCATTGCAGGGTATTGCCGAGCAAATCCAAAACTTCAGCATCTTTCATCTCAATTTTCTAAACACTTTTTTTAGCTGCTTAATTTACTTTAATATTTATTTTTTTCTTTATTAAGGTATTACATATGTGTCCTTATCCCCCCACCCCCCTCACTCATGCCCTCACTCCCCTGTTGTCTGTGTCCATTGGTTAGGCCTATATGCATGCATACAGGTCCTTTGGTTGATCTCTCCCCCTTACCCCGCCCTCCCCTACCTTCCCTCTGAGGTTTGATGGTCTGATCAATGCTTCTCTGTCTCTGGATCTGTTTTTGTTCATCAGTTTATGTTGTTCATTATATTCCACAAATGAGTGAGATCATGTGATATTTATCTTTCTCTGACTGGCTTATTTTGCTCAGCATAATACGCTCCAGTTCCATCCATGCTGTTGCAAATGGTAAGAATTCCTTCTTTTTTACCACAGCGTAGTATTCCATTGTGTAGATGTACCACAGTTTTTTAATCTACTCATCTGCTGATGGGCACTTATGCTGTTTCCAAATCTTAGCTATGGTAAATTGTGCTGCTCTAAACACTTATAGGGCTAAGAATGAAATTTGACCTTAAGTAATCTAGACTGTACTGTGTTTCTCCAGCTTAGATTTTATAACACCATAAAAAACTGTATATATGAGACAAAGAGTAAGTATCAAGATGGTGTCACAGCAGACATATTTATATATCATGAATAACCAGAACACCTATTAATTAAAACATACATATTTTAGTTCTAAATTCAAAAGAGAAATGGAAAGTATCACTATTAATAGAAATCGTAATAGTGCAAACTGGAATTATATTATCCATGTTTATCTCATACGGCTATGAGATCCTTACTTGACATTCCCTGGGACTTTAGGGGCCTTGCTGCTTCTTTGCCCCATATTGCTAACAGTCAAGGATTCTGGTCAGGGGGGCCTAAGGAATTATAATTGATGAACAACTGGAATTGTTTACCAAGCTCCCTGCCCCTGAGTTACCTGCATGTGGACAGTGGGTTATAGGCTTTTTATAGCACCCTTATGGAGCATAAACAACTTACTCTGAATCAAAACAGACTTCCTCACCTGTACCCTGCTCAGAATAAATGGAAGAAAGCCAGGCCAGTGCCAGGTTGGGACACAATATCTGACACAATTTCTCTTCCTCTCTGCCACCACCATACCAATGGACTACCATAAAGAATTAAAACCTACAAACATTTATTGTGTCTATTAAGGCTTGGTGCTGGGGAGGAATCCTATATAATAAAGAGGTAATATGCAAATTAGACTTGATGTCCTTCTGACAACCTTCAGGATGAAGCTGGGACTGCAAGAGAAGCCCAGGTCCCAGGTGCTTGCTGGCAGCCAGAGGGAAGGCGGTGCCTGCAGCTGGGGGCAGGGAGGCCTACTCTTGCACGAATTTCATGCATTGGGCCTCTAGTAGTTAAATCAGTGGTTCTCAATCTTCCTAATGCCACACCCTTTAATACAGTTCCTCATGTTGTGGTGACCCCCAACCATAAATTATTTTCGTTGCTACTTCATAACTGTAATTTTGCTACTGTTATGAATCGTAATGTAAATATCTGATATGCAGGATGTAGTTAGGTGACCCCTGTGAAAGGGTCGTTCGACCCCCAAAGGGGTCACAACCCACAGGTTGAGAACCTCTGAATTAAATAATACCCTAGTCCTGACTCTCAAGCAGCTTAGCATAATTTACAGAGTTGCAGCAAGGGTAACTCTTACTCTGTCCAGATCTCAGGCCCTCACAACACCAACAGAGCTTATGCTATCTGGTGGCACACGGTATGCCGCATTGAACAGAGAAATAAACATTTTCTACTAGAGATTTGACGGACCCAGAGTTTCAGAGAGTCAAAGTGAGCAGATATGGAAAACAATTTAAAACTCAGCCACTTTTGCCTATGGATTATGTGGCCAAAGAAAATAGGGACTCAAAATAATGTTATAATTAACTGTATAGTGGTAGTTTTCAAAATGCTTTCATATAGGTGGTTTACTCTGAAAATGTCAAAGGATTTGGTTGAAGTGACAGCTAGATTTTAGATTTGATGGATGCATTAGAGTTCTACTCAACTCTCATGGACTAAATGTTCCCCAACATTTATATTTTGAAACCTACATACCGTCCAATGTGATGTCATTAGGATGTGGTGCCTTTGGGGGTAATTAGGATTAGAGGAGGCCAGGAGGGTGGAGCCTCATGAATGGCATTAATGCTCTTATAAGAGTCACCAGAGGGCTTGCTTTCTCTCTCTCTTCTCTCTGCTGTGTGAGGATGCAATGAGCTGTCAGCACTCTGCAACCTGGAAGGGGACCTCATCAGAACCCAACCATGCTGGCACCTAATCGCAGACTTCCAACCTCCAGAACTGTGAGACATAAATTCCTACTGTTTGAAAGCCACTGGGCTATGGTAGCTTACTGCAGCCGCCTGAACAGACTAAGACATCAACATAAGAGAAAGATCTGACATAGTTAGTATGGACCCCACAATAGAGCTCATAAACAAGATGATGAGCTTCAGAAAGTACCCTGGCTCTTTGGGTAGAATTTGTGCCTATTTATATTTTTTGATGTAATCTCTATGAATATCAATAATGATACAAAATATGAATTATTTTTATTAGGTATTCAATGGCATTGAGAAACATTTTAAGATGGTTTGGGTCAAACTGATCAGTCTGTGTGTTCTTTAGAGAAGAATAATTAATACATTATCACTTCTGAGTCTTTATTATATAAACTGATTCTTACTTGTTGTTTAAGCTAAACAACTGTCAATCATTCTGCCCTCACTTGATAATTAAAAGCAAACCACCGGGGTTCAAATATTGCCTCCTACTAGCTACGTAACTTATCACAATTTAATTAGTCCTTCTGTTACTCAAGTTTTTCATTTGTAGAAATGGGAATAATAAAGGAGGTGCTGTAAAAATTAAATAAGAATAAACCCTTGTAGAAAGCACTCAACACATTAAACAATGAAAATGATGACAGTAAGTTTCAACTTAAAGAATCATTCCAACAACATATTTAGAACACATCAATAATTGTTTTACTAGATTTGTGGTGAAATATTTCTTTTTCAATTTTGGAACCTCTATTTCTTTAGTGTTGGTGGTAATATTAGTTAGGGAAAGATAGAGAATGGTGGCAGAAAGTTTACTAATCATTTCTGATAATTCAATAATATTCCTTTTTAAAGTGCTGGATTGCTTGTACTTATGTTATATTCTTCTCCATGTGCCTTTGTTGGCACATGACTATGTAGCTCTCCATATTGGTCAAGTCGATAATCTGTTTTGTAGCATGAAATTTGATCAACTCTGTGGGGTTTCACATTATGGATACTGTTACTGCTTTTCCTCACAGCCCATGTCTTTCTGTAAAGTTGGCCACCTTATCCTTGGTTGAATCATTCTAAAACTCAATGTCAAATAACCATATCCTGCTCTCTTTCAGAAGCAAAAACTATAGAGAAAAATTCATCTCTTTTCTCAACTTTACTTAAAAACTGTCACTGGGCCTAAATGCAACAATAACAGCTAATTACTCTAACTAGGTGCCAGGACTAGGTACTATTACTATCACTATGTCACAGATGAGTAGGGAGGAGTTTAGAACAGAAAGGAGGGACCACGCAGCTATTACATGGTGGAGACAAGATTAGCTCTAGTCTCTCATGCCCTTAACACCAATTGCACTCCATTCTGGGATTGTATTGTACTCTCACCTCACAGGGGCCACAATCCTGAGTGACTAAAGTCAGTGGGCATCTCCTAGCAATAACACACTGGTTGCTCTTTCAGAGTGTGCAATTAGTGATTACAATTTGTGGCATGTGCAGCACCAACAAGTTCAAGTCTTACAGACAGAGCATGAAACATTTTCTTGTACCTTTTTCAGTTAACCTACAATGGTTGAACCCATATTTTTGGTATAAAGTTTAGATGAAACACCTTTATGCTCATAAAACATATAGTTAATAGTTTAAACAGAAGATTGAATAGATAAAAATATCCATTGAAGACTGACTTGTCCAGCTGACGTGGTTCAGGGATTGAGCATCAACCTATGAACCAAGAGGTCACAGTTTGATTCCTAGTCAGGGCACATGCTGGAGTTGTGGGCTCAATCCCCAGTGTTGGGAGTGCAGGAAGCAGCCAATCAATGATTCTCTGTCATCATTGATGTTTCCATCTCTCTCTCCCTCTCCCTTCCTCTCTGAAATAAAAAATATTTGAAAGAAAAAACAAAAAGATGGCCATCCTAACCAGAAATCCATATATATTTATGTGGTTATTTCATTTAGTTCACATGATTATGTTTAACAGAGTATTATCTAAATAACACGTTTGTAAGTAATATTACCAAGCATTTGGCAAACCTATTGCGCTATTATCTCTTCTCCCATCTCCTTCTCAGTTACTTTGCAGAGACTGTGAAGAAATCACATGTAAAATAATCGGAAAATACCCGAGTTCTAAGCGGATGCTTGAGCGTGGTGCCCCAGAACAGGTAGCTTAGTGGTGGATCTCAACAAGCTGGAAGCATTATGCCCCTTCCTAATAGGAAGAGGTGCGTCCTGCTTGGCAATGCAGAGCAGGTCTGTTACTTCTGACTCTCTGTCACAGTGAAATTTATCATATTCAAATCTCAACTATTGGAACCCTAGCTCTTAGGCAAATAAGCTTAGATCACAGATAACTTTGAAACAGTAAAAATGCTCATGATTAAACTAATGTCACAAATATCACCATCATAACTTATGGGGGAGAACATATGTACACGTGCTTTTTCTATAGTTCAAAACAGCCTCTTTTTTTTTCAATTTCAAGTCCTATAGCAGATTAGAGGCAACAAATTAATGGGTGAATATTGCTATTTGCAAACACATTGAGAGTACAAGAATGTGTTGGTTGGTAGTCTGATAGCAAGAGGAAATCTGAAAAAATATAGATACAAAACTTGAGCCAACTGAAGCCATTTAGTGTTGGAGCAAGAGGCCACTCGTGATATTACTTGGGTCATTAATATATTACATAAAACTATACTTTTTAGTTTTATTGTCTTGTTTAAGTAGAATTTTACAAAAGTTATGGTCAGTATGTTCCGCATAAGAAGGCAAACATTTCCTAATATACTATTTTAAGAATATTTCCATATGAAATGCTTCAAATTTTGCTTTAGCTTTGATATGTAAAGCATAAAAACTAAAATAACCAGAGTACTCAAACACACACACAACAAAGTATACATTCCTGAAGGCTCTATACTGTTGTGGTTTTATTCAATATAATTGTTCTTGAAGAATAATACTGGTATATCTGAACTGGTTGAACCCTTAACAGCTCCTTCTTGACCCACAAAACAAAGCCGAGGGCTTTCTAGAAATACAATTCTAATACATGCTCCAAAAACTCTCTCTAAGCTCCATTTCTTACCCAGCCTTCCAAATCCACCATTTCTGGCTTGGTATCCCCAGTCACTACTCTATTGCTTTGTACGTTGTGCTTCAATTGCTCTTTAGTTCCCAATTCTGGCTTTGGATATAATTCAGATATCCCAATAGCTTCACACCCTAGAATAGCACTAAGAGAATATAATGTGAGCCATGTATGTAATTTCAAATTCCTAGTTGGCTACATTTAAAAAGTAAAGAGTAACAGAAACAATTTCACAATACACTGTATTTAATTCAATATAATGGAAACAATCATCATAAAATATTAATGAAATTGTTTACACTCTGTTACATACCGTCTGAAATGTTGTGTGTGTTTTACACTTACAGCATATCTCATGATGGACTAGCTACATTTCAAGTGTCCAATGGCTACATGTTGCTAGTGATTACCATATTGGACAGGGCAGCTCTAGAGCCATAATCACCCCAAATCCTAGAACCCCCCATGCTGACTGGAGCTTCAGATTCCCTGCTGGCCTTTGAGAGTGATTTGTGCAATGTTCCACATTATTCACTAGAAACACTGTGTATGAATTGGTATGCACATAGCAATAATGTCATTTTAAACAACTTAGTCATCCATACCATTTTTATCAAAACACTTTCATATTTTTTTCTTCCAGTTGGCCCAAATCAATTATGTAAGGTAACTAAAGCAGTCATCAAAAGCCCCATTTCATAAATAAGAAAATGGAAAATCAGATAAATTTAGTGATTTATTTAAGGTTGCCCAGCAAAGATAATTCAATGGGAACTTTATGATTTCTAGATTAAGGCTCTATGATTCCTTATTACTCCTTAAAACAATTAGAGGATGAACCTACTTATTGATTCTTGGATGCAAATTCCCAAATAACGCAGACATCTGGTAAGCAGTAGCCTAATTCAAGAGCAATGATATCAAATATAAATTGAAACTTGCACAGCGACCCATAGACATCAAGGATAACAGAAGAAAGTCTGCATGAAATATGTGGGAAAGAGGTTTTCTCTTCTCATATAAGCAGAACTAACACTTGGGCAATGACTAAATCACATCAAGAAACCTCAAAGGCACATAAAAAGAGAGTCTTGGGGAAAGGGGTGCTTCTTGTTTATTTTTTAGAAGTGAAGTGATCTAAAAAGGGAGGACAAGCTCATTCAGTTATAGCTTTCATATAATTACCACAAACCCTAATGCAAATGAGACTGTAGGTCTGCTCAATGTACATTTCTGTGCTTGCCAAATTATGTTTGGCAGTGTGGTCAAGCAAGAACAGATGCACACTGGGCCAAGTTCTCTCGAGCTGTTCAATAATTAGGAGGACCATGTATTATAATAAACCACATCCCCTTGGCTAAGATTTGGATGCAAATTGCACACTAATTCACTTCCAAGTTTTTTGGAAACTCACCAAAAGAGCTGAAAATCAGAGAAATATATGTTTACTTCAGGAAATTTGTTTAAAACTAAATATGGCTCATGTATAGGAGGCGTTGGGGAACTCCATAAGCAAAGTAACAATAGATTTTTTTCAGGTTCCATACGGTAGAAATAAGGAAATGCTCACAGGCTCCTTTGAAGAGCTTTCCTGTGTTACATGCCAGTTCTAACCATCTCCTTATGAATGCATTGGGAGAGTCCTAAGTGGAACATAAACAGCAACTTCTCATATCTGTAAAGTAACACGTTGCTCAAATGGAGGGTGAAATCAGTTCAGCAAGTGAGACTTTGTCAACAGTTTTTGCAACTGACAGCTAGGTAGCAGGCTGCCCCTTGGATCAGGAAGTGGTGGGTTGAAACTTTTACTCTGCAAAGTCAATCATAATAAAAGCCCTTGCACCATTTCAACTGGTATTTCTTAATAATCCAACAATTGCAAACACTCTCCAGAATGGGACATTTTTTAAAAAAAGGCAAGACCTAAAAAAGAACAAATTGTATACCATGTTCACTGCATATCTTCATGTCCTTATCAGTTGAAGGGAGAAGACAGTGCCTCCTAGCATCACTCCTATTCTTAGATGAAGTTACATCCCATTGCTAAGGAGACCTGCATGTTTGCTTACTTATTTGAGTTCAGTATTAACCCAGTCACTGACGTGGGTCTATATATGCCAACTACGTTAGACACAGAGACACACTGCTTGGGCTCCCTTTCCAGGGAAGACATGCTGCCCAGCTGTGAGGTGTGCAGGCAGCAGACAGCCTCCAGCTGTCAGCATTTTAGGACCTGCATCAGCTGCAGACAGCCATTTTACCTGCGGCCCCGCCCACTGGGTGTGGTCTACATCTAGTGACTGAGCAAGGCCATGGGTGCCACTCAGGATGACTCTGAAAGGCAGTTCTGCCTCTAGGGCTCCATTCTGCTCCATCCTCTGCTTCAGAGATATTAATCCCCAATAAACACCCTAAATTCCATCCTATCACCTACTTCCATAAAACCCAGTCTACAGTCACGCTTCTATCAACCTGGGCATAAATGCCAGCACTCACATAATATCCTCCGATTGAATCAGACACCTCCGCCTCTTTCCTTGGCATCTCCTTCAGGATTCACAGTTCATTGCTCCTTTCAGGACAGCCCCCAAGGCTGTCTGACCTGATGCAATCAGTCACTTGATAGTTGAATTCATTGTAGACTCGCATACAAGTTTCGAAAACAATACAGAGAGATCAAATACCCTTCAGACAATTTCACCCACTGGTAACATCCTGCATAACTATAATACAATATCACAGCCAGGAAATTAACACTGATACAATCCCTGATCTTCTTCAGATCTCACTTTTACATGAATTCATTTGTGTCTGTGTGTGCTTGTAATTGTATACAATTTTATTACATTTCTAGATAGATGAGACCACCACACAGTCAAGATAGAGAACAGTTCCCTCACGGGGATTTCTGGTGCAACCCTACACAACCACAGCAACCTCCCTCTCTTTTCCCTCCCTCACCCCTGGAAACCACTAATCTGTTCTCCATTTCTATAATTCTGTCATTTCAAGACTGTTATATAAACGAAATCATACAGAATATACGCTTTTGAGAGTAGCTTTTTTCACTCAGTATAATTCTCTTGAAATCCATCCAGGAGATATGAGTTCTCCCCTTTTTATTGCCGAGTAGTGTTCCATAGGAAGCATGTACCACAGTTTGTTTAACCATGCATCCATTGAGGGGCATTTGGGTTATTTCCAGTTTGGGGTTACTACGAGAAAGCTGTTTTTGAATATTCATGTATAGCTTTTTGTGTGAATGTACATTTTCCTATTTCTGGGATAAATGCCCAAGAATGCATTTGCTGGGTCATATGGTAAGCACATGTTTAGATTTGTAAAAAAATTGCCACACACTTTACCAGAGTAACTGTACCATTTTAAATTTGCACCAGCAATGTATGCATGAACTAGTGTCTCCACACTGTCACCAGAATTTGGTGGTGTTCTTTTTTATTTTAACCATTCTGATAGGGGTGCTTGATATCTCACTGTGGTTTTAATTTACCCTTTCCTGAACAGCTAATCATGTTGAACATCTTTTCACATGCTTATTTGCCCATCTGTTTATCCTCCTCGGTGAAATGTCTGCTTATGCCTTTTGCCCATTTTCTAATGGAATTGTTTGCTTTATTGCAGTTGGGTTTTGAAAGTTCTTTATAAATTCTAGATACGAGTTCTTTGTCAAAATATATGATTTGTGAGTATTTTCTCCTGGTCTGTAGTTTGTCTTTTCATCCTCTCAACAGAGTCTTTGGCAGAGCAACAGTTTTAAATTATGAAAAAGTCCAACTTATCAATTTTTCCTTTTACAAATTGTGCTTTTGGTGTCAAGTCTGAGTAACCATTTTTATTGTGACCTTTTCATTTTGAATTTTTAACAAGAATTTTAGTTCTAAGAAGAAATATGTGCACATTGTAAAAATAAAATTCGGAACAGTCTAGGAGGTTACAAAATCAGTAATGCATGTGTTTTCAAAGATCGTCTACAAATTATTTTTTAAATCAAAGAGCAGCAAGCTTTACAAACTGGGGAAAAATTAGGAAAGACAAACAGGTTTTATAATAGTCACTATAATCAAATATTTTATTAGAGAATATTTGCAGATCGCTATTTCTTCCCAGTTTAATAAGATTCATGGCTAAATTATGAAAGAGGTTAGTTCATGTGCATTTAATTTATTCATATGTTTGTTCAAGTAATATTTTGAACAAATACTGCATGCTTGCCATAACCTGTCACTCACTTTCATTAAAGAACACACTGATTCTTAAGCCAGTGGTATTTCTTTTACATTGCACTGTAGGTTCCCAGAGATGTACTAGTAAAGTTATAAACTTTCAGTTTTATTCCAAATCAGTTCTTAATTTATTAAAGATAAAGGGGTGATATCTCTTTTACAGTGGAAAAAGTTCAGTGGTGGGTGTCAAATGATAGAATAATTTACTAGACAGAAAATTCATAGGCTATGTATTTAATGAAGTGTTTAAATGTAAAAATTATTGACAGCACAAAACAATTTAGTTGAGACAAAGTTGAGAAGATATGATAGCTTCCAGAAAGGCCTTAATAATACTAATCAGACAATGGAATGAAACAAAATTGAGTACAGATGAACATAAAGTAATACATATTGCCAGGAAATTTTAAGTTATTTGTCTACATATGTGGGTTCTAAATCAGTTCCATTAAGTCAAGAGCAAATAGAGACATCACTATATCAACAAAACCACAAGTATTTTTTTAAATTAAGACTTGAGATTATACAAGAGTAAAACAAAAGGTGGGGATATTTTGATATTACTATATTAAATATTGAATTCAAATTAGTATTGTTACCTACCAAGCACTACCTATGTTTATCAAGATTTAATAACATTAAGCATATTATTGAAAATAGGTAAATAATGTGAAAATATTTAATAATATATTTTCTAATAATCTCAAACTATTTTGTAAATCAATTCATTATGTAAAGGAAAATACTCCAAAAAGAAGTTTCTGCAAGTGTTTGGAACAATATGTAAATCTGGCAGCTGTGGAGTAGCCACATTTAGCCATACAGCCTAGAGCCGTGGTCGGCAAACTGCGGCTCACGAGCCACATGCGGCTTTTTGGCCCCTTGAGTGTGGCTCTTCCACAAAATACCACGTGCGGGCGCACGTACAGTGCGATTGAAACTTCGTGGCCCATGCGCAGAAGTCGGTTTTCGGCCTGGGCGAGTCTATTTTGAAGAAGTACTGTTGATATTCGGCTCTGTTGACTAATGAGTTTGCCGACCACTGGAGAGAAACAGAGAAAGCCAGTCCAGTCCACAGAGACTGACAGAGAGATGCAAAGGTGAGAGATGGAAATAAAGTATTGCCCGGGTTGCTAAAGGCTGTAAATTCCTTATTCTTAAATCTCCTTTGTATTCTTGCCCTCCTTGAGTTTTGTGATATGCCCTTCTAGCTTTACAATAAATTCCCTGTTTTCCATTTAAAACATATTATGCTCAGTTATGATGAAGCTACTGGACTTTCCTTATAACCTTAAACACTAGAAAACTAGACGAAAGAAATGGAATGGACACTGGACATAGGAAGCACTGAACAATGATCCCTGAGAGAGTAAAAACAAATTATCTGATCCCTATAGGTGCCCGAGCTCACTGCTTGAAGGGATTTTCCAGTCCATAGCACAAAAAGAGATTGCAGTATGCTGAGTTTAAGAGACAGATTTCAGAGTTTGGAAAAGCCCAAGTGGCCTCAATTTTAAGACCACAGTATCCAAGAGGAAAATTGAGGTTGTCACTAAGAGAAAGCTGATAAAAACAGGAGAGCTGAAGAAAGATCCCACTTGAGTCCTTGGATGAATACTAATCTGCACAGAAGTGTGAGGCCAGGAAAGGAACGATGAGAAAGGAACAGGCAGATCAATCCTTGAGAGATAAATTGGTCCAGAAATAGCTTTTATTCTCACCAGCCAGAATAGAAAGACTACCAAAACTTGGGACATGTAGTAGAGTCCTTAGTTAAGTGTATTACCTCTGTAATGACAGCAAATTAGCCTAAACTAAAAGATGTCTGGATATTTTAGTTCAGGCTAATTCTTGAAACAGTTCTTGAAATGAAACCCTAAAGCATAAAATTGGATCCAAATAACTTTATCCCAAAACCAAGCTCCCACATATTCAAAGTAATACTGCCAAAAAAATACAGAAAACAACTCCCTAAAATTCATATTGCTCACACACACTAAAAAATTATGAAACATGAAAAGAAGAAAATTTACAGAGGAAAAAAGTCAGTACAAAATAAAACACAAAGAAAAATAGAGTGAAATAAAAATAAAGAGAACATCAATAGATTTTGAGAAAATAACAAACCTAGCATAAAGATAATTGAAGTTCTAGAAAGACAGGGGTGACAGAAATTTAAAATAATAATCACTGAAAAGATTCCAAATGTGATAAAAACTATAAATCCAAGAAGTTCGCTAAAACTCAAGCAGGAGAGCCCTGGCTGGGTAGCACAGTTGGTTAGAGCATTGTCACATACACCAATGTTGAAGGTTTGATCCCCAATCAGGGCACATACAAGCATCAACCAATGAATCATAAATAAGTAGAACGACAAAAAACCAGGCGACCCCCCCCTCTCTTTCTCTCCCCCTTCCTCTCTCCCTCTAAAATAAATAAATTGGAAAAAAACCCTCAGTCAGAAGAAACAGGAATAAAACTATACAAATGCATATCATAATAAAATTAATGTGACCCGGGAATGGGGGAGGGGGGAATTTTAAAAGCAAGCAGAGGGGGGAAAACATATGTACAAATGGAAAAAAGGAATGTAGTAGACTTCTCATAAAAAAAAACATGCAAGGCAGAAAACAGTGGAACAAAATCTTTAACATATAATAAGAAAATAGCTGTCAACCTAAAATTCTATACCCAGCAAAAATACGCTTTAAAAATGAGGGTGACATAAAGATTTAGTTAGGCTTATTTTAAAATGAGACAATTCATCCCCTGCAGAATAGAACTACAAAAGAGACTAAAGGAAGTTCCTCAGGGAGAAGGAAAATAAACTTAGGGATAAGGACACATATGTAATACCTTAATCAATAAAGAAATTTTTTTAAAAAGACAAGATTGTATGATTCCACTCATATGAGGCATTTATAGTAATCAAATTAATAGAAACAAAGTAGAATTGTGCTTGCTGAGGCCAGGGGAGGGGAGAATTGGAAACCATTGTTTAATGAGGACAGAATTTTAGTTTTATAAGATGAAAAGTGATGGAAATGGATGGTAGTGCTGGTTGTACAACATTATAAATGTATTTAGTACCACTGAACTGTACACATAAAATGGTTAAGATGGTAAATGCTATTTTATGTGTATTTCACCAGAATAAAGAATCTATTTTTTAAACAGACCAAAAAAGAAAAAAATGAAAGTAGTAAGAAAGGTAAGTATATGAAAAAACATAAGAGGCATTTTTATTGTTTATATTTGTAAAGCAAAAGTAATAATCATATATTGTGTGGCTTGTACATTTGGAAGTATAATTTATTACAAAAATATCACAAAGGCTAGGAGGGAAAAATGGAAATACATGCTTATGTTTCTTACACCATATGGAAAGTATTACATTATTTGAAGATAAAAGTATATAAACTCTACACCAACCATATAGAAAATGAAATAAATATAGTTAGCATACTAATAATGAAGATAAAATAGAATTATTTTTAAAAAGAACTAATCTAACAGGAAAAGAAAACAGAGAGGGGGGGTGGGGAGAACAAAGAACAGATAGAACAAATAAAGCCTGAAGAGCAAGATGGCAAGTTTAAAGCTGACCATATCAACACTCATCTAAATGTAAAAAGGCTAAGTGTCCATCCTTTCTACCAATAGCTATGACACTCACTGACCACCAGGGAGCTGCCATGACGAGCACTAGCCATTTAAAAATAAACAGCACCATGGACCTGGTGCCCACAAAGCAACACTCAGCTTCCCCCAAGTGGGACACAGGCCCCACCACCACCCCGGAGCGACACCTCACCAAATCGCAGCCAATGCTGCCAAGACCCCATGGCACAAAATGCGGCCTATGGTGGCTGTGGGCACCGGGTAGTGACATCATGTAGCAATGCCCGGGTTCCTCTCCCTAGTGACTAGCCTACTTGCAGTTTCTTCAGCCCAGGAACCTGACTTGCTTTATAGCCAGGTGCAAACATTTTACAGTTTAACCAAATGTTTGTGAAGCGTTTTCCCGTGCCTCATCTCATTTGATCCTCACAAAAGTCCTGGAGTTGGTAGATTGGAGACTCAGTAAATCCTATTTTCTTTTCATTAGCAATTCCCAAATAGCGATATTAAAATATTTATTCTAATTAATTTCCTTTCAATGTGCGTGAATTTGTGCACCAGGACACTAGTATAATATAATGGCGCCATGATGGAAATGTTTACTATTTGACTGTGGTGATGGTTTTACCGATACATAATAAGTCAAAAAATGATCAAATTGTATAATTTAAATATATAAAGTTTATTGTAAAATAGATAACCAAAGATAGAAAAAAATTATAAAATAGATAACTAAAGAAGAGAAAGAAAATAATGCAGTTTAAAATCAGCTCAAATATGTGAAGTACTTAGAAATAAATTTACAAATATTCCAAATAAAAGTTTTACATTGTTAAATTACATGAAAAATATGCCAAACTCTATACTCTATGAAACAAACCTCTTGACACATAAAGATATATATTTATTGATTCTTCTGTTAAGGCACAAAATAATCTATCTTCCTAAATGATTAATGTGCACTTGAAAAGAATATGCATTTTAATATTGCTTGAGAGTATTCTATAAATAATATACTTGATCAAGTTGGTTGATAGTGTTATTCAAGTCTTATATATACATACTGATATTTTCTTTAATTTGTTTATCAGTCATTCAGAGGGGGATATTGAAATCTCTAATTATAGATCTGTCTAATTCTGCCTTTAGTTTACCAGGTTTCGTGTCATGTACTTTGAATCTCTGATATTAAGCATAAACACTTTTAAGCTAACTAATGCCTCTTGATAAATTGACCCCATTATCTTTATATACCAGTACTTTATCTCTGGTAATATTTATTGAACTGAAGTCTACTTTGTCTAATATTAGAATAGCCCCTTCTGCTTTCTTTTGACTAGTGGTTTCTTGGTATCTTTGGTAATCTTTTACTTTTAATATAACTAGATCATTATTTTCTTAAAATGATAGTGTTAAAGAATGTAAGAGCAAGCTTATGTCTTACTCAAAACCTACAAAATCAGTATCTCCAGGGATGGGGTTCCATGTCATCTTGAACCATGACCAATGAGAACCATTGCCTTCAGGTCTCAAAAATAAAAATGAGAATTTCGTTAAACCACAGTGGTGGCCTCCATATAGGTGACCTTCACCTATTTTTCTCATATAGGAAAATAGAAAATATGTGTTTTCTCAAAGAAAGAAGGAAATTAGACCCAGAAAAGAGAAGGTTAAGGGATTAATATTGGCCTGTAAGTGCATAAATGCTCTCTATGCAGTGATCTGGGCACAGATGCAGAAATTTTTTAAGAAATGAATAAAATAGGAGAAATATAGGCTAAAAATAAAAACTAGTTCATGATATTCAGCTTCCAAATAAGTTCTTAGAATCTTCTCAATATTATTAATATAGGTTGTCACTCAGTAGGTAAAATGATCCTAACCAGAGAAGAAACTTTAGGGAACTTAAATTCTCTTCTAGGGGATTAGACCACACCATGAAGCTGACAATAGTGATATCAAAGTCCACTTTCCAAGAAGGGCCCATTTATGAGCTGTGTGTCAAGAAAATCCCTACACAAAACAATGCATATACTTTTGTCCCCTAGTTTAGTTGTACTATGTTAATGTAATATTGAGAAACCCCAATGCTATAGTTTCCTCTTTGTCGGTCTGCCTATAAGCCAGCGGTTCTCAACCTGTGGGTCGCGACCCCTTTGGGGGTCGAATTACCCTTTCACAGGAGTCGCCTAAGACCATCAGAAAACACATATATAATTACATATTGTTTTTGTGATTAATCACTATGCTTTAATTATGATCAATTTGTAACAATGAAATTGGGGGTCACCACAACATGAGGAACTTCATTAAAGGGTCGTGGCATTAGGAAGGTTGAGAACCACTGCTATAAGCAAAGAGTGGTGAGTAAGAAGGAAGATGAGGAAACATTTTTAAACTGTTTGAATTTATTGTATCAGAAACAAGACTCCTCCAGGTCCTAAGAGTAGTGTTCCATGCCTGTCTATTCTATGTCTGAATAATGGGTTTCAGACGGGATATAATCTAGATAATAATCATCTCCAGAAACCAGTGTAATAGCAAGAATGAAATAGCTGAAGTTTTGTTTATATTGTATATTCTGATTTCCCCCAACTGAATGTTGGAAATCAGGATGTATGCATCGGAAAAACTATCACAAATCAGACAATTAAAAATGACTATTTTATTTTTCAAAATTAATGCATGCTCCTTTCAGAAAATAGAGTTAAACACACAAAAAGGAAAAAAAATAATTCATAGTTCCACCACCCAGAGATAATTACAGCCATCTATTCACTGGCACATACATACATCAAAATGGAAGCAAGCAGTACATATTTGGGGATCTTGAGAAGTACATTCCTTTGCTAATATTTGAATGTATTTGCTATTCCAGCTATTATGTAAGATGAGATTCAGCAAGCCTTAATTAAGCATGTGGTCCCAAAGAAATATTCCCAACCAAAAAGAGTTCACTTCTACCAAACTTTTATGTTGAGCACTTGGTAATCTGATTTACCTAATTGCAACAACCACAATTTAATTGTGCCTCCTCTTGATTGCCACCTTGTATTCATGGGGAGAGCATTTTTAATGGAAATGTCTTATTTTTGCTTTATCCCCAATTCTCTTCACTGGAAACCACAATTTCCCAGTTAGTTGCAAAATGGATAGTATCAGCTGAGAGCAATAAATTAAAATTAACAGGTTTTACAGAAATTATTCAGATTCTTTTACTACTTTTTCATAAGTCTTTGTCCCTGAACTTAGCAATAATAACATTCTTGTATTTAAAAAAAAATACTACACAAACAGGAACTATTCTTGTTGCTCATTCTTGCTGTCCTTTCTCCATGACCACAGGGAGCCAAATTGCTAATTATTGGATTTGTCATTGGAAATGTTGCCAACATGGAATTGGAAGGAGAAAACAATCAAGCTTCCTAAGTAGAAGACTAAGCACAAATCCTCAAATTAGCTCTAATAATTAAGGCATCTTGTAAAGGGCTCAATGACAGGATAAACTCATCTGTCCCTAGCACAGGACCCATATCAATTACTGTGGGCATGTGGAGACTGGTGCACAACAAAGGGAATAAAAATACCCTCGCCGACAGTCCACACAAAGCCTCACTCTGGTCAAAGGCAGCCTCTCCGAGTTTTACGTGTAAGCCAAGTGGTTTTGAATAAGTTTAAATGCCCATAGGGGGTTAATTGAAGACTGATTTAATGTTTTTCTGAATTAATGCTTTTAAAATCTGCTTTTATAATTTCTGCTTTATCGAGGATTGCCCTTCTGGTATAAAAACAGAGCCAAGACTCAGTTATCAAATACTATGAAGGGTTCTGTTAATTAGATAGTTTATCTGTGATGAGTTGTTGACATTGAGTTGATGTGTGTTAAATAATTTTAAAATATTCTGCGGGGCACTAACTTGGTGGCTCAAAGCATTGTTCTTCCATTTTTTTTCAGACCCTCCTTTGAGTCCAACTGGAAGCTCTTCATAAAAATTAATCTGATGGTTATAACACATTTGTTAAATATGGAATTATTCATCTCTCAAAATTATACATATAAGCGGGTAAATCTGCTGGCACTCTTTATTAGGCTGCTCTAGACCATTCTAACGAATTCAGCCTCCTTCCCATGCTGGTTGGTCTTTAGCTGCTCAGTACAGACTGCCAGGAAATTCATCATAGCTGTTATTAAACACAATTCTCAGGATTTGCTCTTTTCATAGTATTTCTCTTAAAAGGTTTTTTGGTGACTTTTCCTCTGGCTTCTCTTTCTAGCTCCAAATCAGGCAACCAAGGAGCAATCTCAGAAACTGAAACGTTTTCCCCCATGTAGGTAAATTAAAGCTCCAGCTGCTAAGGGTGTTTCTTTCTGTCTGTCAATTTTCTTTTTCTAGTTATAGTCTGTGACAGCAGAGGCCAAGAACAGTCCACAGGGAATGGCTTGGAGCCTTAGAACAAGCTGGTATCTTTGTATTTTCTAGGCGAAAAAATATTGGACACCAATCTTTAACATCAGGAAAGCTACTAATTAATTAACCCATAATTGTTAAAAGCACAAATCATTCTTTATTATCCCTGGAGTTTTATTTTAAGCTCTCTTTTAAATACTGATTTTACTTACAACTTGTCTCTTTAAATTGTTGCTATTTTCTTTCTTCACTTATTCTATAAGACACATGGTATGCTACAGCAACTGTGTCTCATGGAATTCAGAGTCCTAAGTCTTCCTATGTTTAAATTTTAATTAACAGCCATAATGTGTCCAATCAGTGTGTATATGACTTAGAAAAAGAGATGGCTCTTCCAAGATAGTGAAATCTCTACAAGTCACTAAACTCAGGAACCTGGAGTGCATATCCCAGTGTGGCTTCAGACAAGTTGACTCCCCAGGCCTTGGTTTTTATGTTTGTAAAGTAAGAAACTTAGAAACCACCAGTATGCTTTCCAGCTCTAATAATCTATGATTTTTTTTAAATCAGAGCAACTTACTGTTGTGAAAGAATAAAAATGGATTTCAAGTGAGGAAATACTTGGCAAGCAGTCATTCTAAACTGGTTTTGTTCTGTTTCTTCAAAGGAGGTTTCAAAGAAAATGATCAACAAAGAAAGGGTAACATTGGGTATCAGGTAAAGGAAAGGACCCTGGATAGGAAAAAGTGGGGACCCTGTTCTAGGGACAGTTGTGCTACTAACAACTTAGTTACCTAATTGAAACTTCTGAGACTAAAGATTCAACTCAAAATTGAAGATTTTATAAACTCTTAGTTCCGCTCAGTACAAAAATTCTACGTATCTATAAAATGGTCCAAAATCTATGAAGGATGATACCTGGAAATGTTCTAACAATTATTGACAATGAACTCTGCTCTCTTATTCTGGTTGGAGAATATTATTCAAAAACATGCTGTCCCTTGCCCAGGCTGGCATTGCTCAGTGGATAGAGCATCGCCCTCAGACCAAAGGGTCACAGGTTCTATTCCCCATCAAGGGCATGTACCTCAGCCAGGCCCCAGTCAGGGTAAGTGTGGGGGCAACCAATCGATCTGGCACTCTCACATCAATATTTCTCTCCTTCCTCCCTCCCTCCCTGTCTCTCCCTCCCTTCTACTCTCTCTAAAAATAAATGGAAAAAATCTCCTCGGTGAGGATTAACAACAACAACAAAAACATGCTGCCCCAGACCATCAACTGAGAAGTAAAACTTTCCTTTCAGGCCCCTAAACAAATACTACAACTAAGGGTAACTTCCTAAATCTGCAGATTCTTAGTTATCATGATGACAATCTCCCTTGTGCCCACCCCTAGAGTTAAGGATTACAAAGGAAGTTGTTCAGTGTATTTCTTTTATTCTACTTCTTGATTTTTCCTGTCCATTTTCTTACCCAGAATATAGCTGAACCTTAAGGACTGGCTAAAATTTAAAATGCAAAGATAGATTCAAGAGGAAGACTAGCAGTGGAAGCAGAGAGAACACTTCCAGTCACTGTGTGAGGCAAGAAAGGGCAGTAAAATCTAGGTCATGTTCAGAGAGCAGCTGACTACCCTATTCGCAGTCATAGGATAGATAAAAGTAGTGGGGGAAACAAAATGCCATTGGGTCCCCGTAGTTTGGAAAGGTGGGCACTGCTCTCTCTTCCTAAAGGGCACATTTCCTCTTGGTGGTAAACAGTAAGGAGAACATTCTTTGCAACAGGTCTGAAATGCAGATCTTTGAAATGATTCCCACAGTCAGTATCTAAATTTAAAGTTATTTCTATGCCCTTCCTACCCATATTCCTTTTTTTAATCTTGAGTACAAACAAAATAAAAAACAATCAGTTAATTATGAAAAGCTCTTGATGCAGTGAAGAAACAAGGGGTTTGTCTGCCCCCACAGGCCCTTTGCTGGGTATAAAATTCGTAAACATTGGCAAGCAGCATGAGCCTCCTTATTGGAGCTTTGTTAGTTACAAAACCCAAAACAGCTACAAGTTACCAGAGTGATTATTCTCCTTTCCATTATTTCACAATATAAATAGGCCATGATAATTTAACCATCTACTTCATATATGTAAGTCACAGTGGAGGACATAGACACCTTAGGTACCATAAAACACTATGAAGGGAATATAAAGTATGCAAGTTTATGAGATGCGTAGGGTAGAAATTTAGCTCTTGCTTAGAACATATTTCATCAGCATACATGGAACACATCAAGTTGAATGTTGACAGAGAAGGTCTTTAACCTTCAGCTGCTCTTTCTCCCTTACAGCCCTTACACAAACCTTTGACACTTGACCCTGCATCTCATGATCTTCATCGTCATTACAACCATTGTTACTACATAGCTAGGAAAAATATATAAAAAGTATAGACTGATTTGCACCTTGAATTTATATGAACAGCATTATAACCGTTATGGCAGACAGACCTTAGCTGGCCCTCCATGATCCCTGCCTTCTGGTATTCACATGTTTCTGTAATCTCCCCTGGAGTGTGGACTTTCTTCTGACCAATGGGATATGGCAAAAGTGATGGGATATACTACATGATTATATTATGTGATTACATACTAGGATAGCACCCAATTTGCTGGCATCTCTCTGTTGCTGGCTTTAAAGAAATAAGCTGCCATGAATTCTACAGCTGATAGGAAATTAATCCACTAGCAACCAAGGGATCATGGAAATAGATCCTTCCCCATATGACCCTCCAGTGAGAATGCAGCCCTATACAACACCTGATTACAGCCTCATGAGAACCTAAACAGAGGACCCTGCTAAACCATGTTCAGACTCTCACCCCACAGAAACTGTTGGAGATCATCAATATGTGTTGCTTGAAACTACTAAGTTTCTGGTGATTTGTTATGTAGTAATCGAAAAATAATATAACCTCCTAGAAGTACACTGTTTAAAACAGATAAGGAAAAACATACAGTTATATCAACAACAAAAACATGAATTAAGTAAGTATGGCTGTGGGCTTTTTTACTCTCTCTGCAGGGAAAAAGAAACAGCATAAAACTTGTTATTTTATTACCAATTAGAGAGGTTAGGCACAGAAATGTCTATAAATCCTCAATGTTAGGGAGCCAAATTAGAGGACTGTCACATCATGACATCCAACCAGGTAATTTAAGTAGTATTAGGAAAGTTCATGTGTCCCTAATTCTCCTCAACCCAATAACAGAACTATGCCCTTCAGCATTTTAGCCTAAGACTTTGGGTTCTAGGCATATGTATATATTCCTTGGAAGGAAGACATTTTAAATTATCAATCATTTTCATATATTGAGAATAAAATTGTATATGGGGAAGAGCATGAGAACCCTGTAAGTCAAGCCTGCTCTATCCTCTAAGTCTCTGCCCTTAACCCAGCAAAGCTTTCTAAGACCCACGGAAAGCAACATCCTAAGAATGGTCCAGGTTTTCAGACCTGGATATTGAACCATTCACTTCAACAGCCAGGGCATTTCCTGTCCTCTCTCTTCCTCATTGTGTTTCACTGGTTAATGTCTCTGCCTTATTCTTCTAGTTGACACATTGATTGACTTCTTTCCAATTTCCCCACTTCCGAGGATGGCTGCATTGTCACTCTTATCTTTTCTACCATTAATTCTGATACTCCACAGATAAATTTCTAAATAACATCCCCTAGGCCAGGCCCTAACAACAGTGAAGTGCTCTTTTAGCCAGCATCTCATCTGGGCAAAGTCCCTACAAACAAGATCCATTTTCCTAAGAAAGAGGAAAATGGTGCTCAGGAATGAGAAGAAAAAAACCATGAAAACCACTTTAATGCAGAATTTTTGCATAATTCTGTGGGGTTGTCATTAAGCTATCTTCATAAGCAGGTACTTAGACTCACTCAAACTTAGTGTTATTCCTCTCCACTGTCCAGAACCCAACAGTGATTTCTAGGGGAAATAACGAGAATAGAAAATTTTCTTTCTCCTAATTTCTTTCAATACTTATTAAATAATTGTTATATGTAAGGCACTTTGCAAAGTACTTTTAGTGATGTGAAAATGAATCAATCATGCTCCTTCTGCAGGTCTGTAGGAAACGAGAACATAATTTAAACGAGAATAATGCAAGGCAGAGAAACAGTGATATGATAGAGGCACAAAGAAGTGGTAGAGAGGAAAAATTCTATAAGACAACCCTAGACTAATCAGGAAAGTGTTTGGAGAAAGAGGAGTTAAAGCAATTGGCCTGTGATCCATTCCTTTCTCATTTATCATGGGGATGCTTCCAGAAGAAGAAAGAATGCATTGACTCAGTGTAATATTCTTAAATTATTATCAATCATTTTCATATATTGAGAATAAAATTTTAGATGCGGAAGAGCATGAGAACCCTGTAGGTCAAGCCTGCTCTATCCCCTGGAGCATGAAATGGAGATCTGGAGCATGAAATGGAGATCTCGAGCATGAAATGGAGATTTGTCCTAACTTAAATGAACCCCACTGTGTGAGGTAATCCTCATTAGAGACCTCATCTATAATTCTGGACTGGAGGGCACATATCTATAAAAACAAGAATGAGAAATCTTGTGGGATGTTCTAGCCTTCTCTCTGCCCTGCTTAGTCTTCTGAGTGTTTGTATTCTGGAAAGCAGTAGGAAAATTTATACTGGTTAAGATCCCTGTTTCATGGGAGTCTGATTTGGCACTCTGATCTTTAGAGTTAGCTCAGTCTTCATGGTGGAGGTGGAATTTGAAATGAGCTTTGAGAACTGTTTAGGATGTTAAAAGGCAGAAATGAGGCAGCTGCTATTCCAAGCAAAGAAAAAAACAGATCCAGGGATAAAAAAGTAAAAAAAAAAAAAGGTAAAAAAGTAGAAATAAGGTAAAAAAAATTCAGACCATAATACACATCCTAGTTTGGCTAGAATATGTAATATGTCAAAGGGAACAGTCATGGACAATAAAGGTTAAAAAGTAAGTTGAGAGCTTTGAATCCCAGCATGAGTACTTTCTACTTAATCCTTTGGGACATGAGGAATAATGAGAGGTTCTATATGAAAAGAATTATAGAAACACAGCAGAGCCTTAGAGATTATTCCAGCAACTCTGTGCAGGTAGTTTTGCAGCTGAAAGAAAGTATCCAGATTGAATCATGAAATGGCTTAGCTCAGTGATTCTCAAACAAGGTCCATGAACTCGGGTGGATCTACTGGCACAACCTGAGGTTCTTTTTGAGGCTTTTGTTGTTGTCATTTGCCTGTTTGTATTCTTTTTTAATTATTATTTAAAAGTAGTGTATATTAAATTAGATTATTAACTTTAAATACAATTCAGAATCAGCTACATGACCACATTATAACTGAATATTGCCACAAATGTCAGTGCTTATGTTTTCCTTCTGTGCATCATGTTGTTGGCACTAATTACAATTTAAAGTGTCATAGACTAATAAGGAAAATAAGGAGGACTTCAAATTTAAGTTAGTATTTACTCCAAGGGAAAGGCAAAAGTTTTTTTTTTACTCATTTTAATTAAAAAACAAAAGTTATGGGAGAACTATGTTATCACAAAGTACCTGATAGTACACATGAACTCCAAGCATTTGAATGGATGTTTTCCTTTGCCTCTCCAGACTATTATTTGTGCCCTTCTCCACTCTGTTCTATGCCCATAACCTTCATCATGGGGCTTCCTTGCCCTCTGACTTTTCTGATTGAGTTCAGCAAATGGGAGCTGATAGCAGGAGGTTGAAGAGTGAGAAGAGTAAGGTCGGGGCATTTATTGTGATGGCTTCATCTCAGCTGGGTTCCTACAAGTTGACTGTATCTCTCTAACAAAGAGCACAACTTCTCTAAGTCATTTTTTATTGTTCAGTAACTGCAGCCACACTCTCAAGGCTCTATTACTCCCTCATATCCCTCTACAGTGTCATGGCTGATAATGGCTCTTTACTATTGCTATTTTCAAACCTCTTTAGTTTTTTCAAAGCCTGTCTACATAAATGCATATTTGCATATATGGAGTAGGCATATTTGCATATATGGAGTAGGCAAAAGTGGGCTTCCAGTTATACAAATAAATACAATAATTAGTAATAATAATACAGTAATAAATTCTGTTTTCATGTACAACTGGAAACCTACTTTTGCCCAACCCTGAATTTTGTGTATTAAACCCTCTTCAAATATTTCTGACATAAATGCCTTTTATTATTTTCTGCCTTGATCCATCTGATACAATGAATTTCAATGGCCATGGCTCTGTTTGTATTATATGCATCAATTTGATTCCAGCAAAGCAACATCACCTGTCACATTAAAATAAATGTGTTACTCTGATTTGTATTGGTTTTATTATTTCATTTGTATTAAATTTATTGATTTGTTTTTGTTTATAGTTCTATCTGAGCTCTAATAATAAGCATATACTTATTTTATGTTTTCACATATTTAAGTAAATTAATAAATAATAATAATTGTGTCAATCAACATTAAGGAGGTTCTTAAACTCTCTTCTCCTTCAAAAAAAGGCCATGTGTCATTCAAATTTGAGAATCACTAACCTAACTTATTTCTTCCAACACAGCTTCCAAAACATCTCTGAAAAGCATCATAAAAATTGTCAGGGTGTGAAATGGACAATTGATAGTGAATGCATAGTGAAAGCTAAGAACTTCATAAAATTCATTATGACTCCAGAAACCATGGCTAAAAGCAATTGTACATTCTCCCACCTCCACAGGGTCTGAGAAGGCCTCCATGAACAGTTATGCCAATCTTTAAACTTTAAGTTGGAGAATTATGCTCCAAAAATCTTCTTAATTAAGCTAGTGAAGTAACTTCATGATTTGACATACCCCTCTACTCCAAACATATAGCAAGTACGAAAGGGAAAAAGATACAAGGCCATATCTAAACATACATCTATGGACCAGAAATATAGGTACCTGTGGACCAGAATTCACCGTGGTAAGTGAGACTGAAGCTCCTGCCTTGCTGGACATCAGACCCAGAAGCAGACTGGCAGCAGGCAGTTCAGTGTTGGAAGACTAAAGTGCTCCAGATGAAGAACCAGAGTCAGCTTCACAACTTGTAGCCACAGGTTAGGGGAACTTCTGCTGATGGCTGCCTAGGACTAAAGAAGGCCTCAGGCCTAGGGAATTGGGAATAAAGACACCAGCTTTGTAGTAATAAGTGAAACCTGCCTGCTGGCTTGGTGAATTAACCCTCAATATCTCAAAAATCATAATAGGGCAGGAACTTTGAGCTGTCATTTTATGACCAGGTTCTGGATTAGAGGCGTGGCAGGAGATAGGATGGCATGTGGTATATCAGTTAGGGCTAAGTTATTTTGCAGAAACAAGTGAACCCAAAATATCAACAGGTTTACTAGTAAGCAATGTGTGTTTTTTTCCATGTGGGTCAGGTGATTCTCCTTAGCAGCTGTCCTCCAGCAGTAACTTGGGGATCTGAGATTATTCAATCCACATCTCTGCCAATTCAGTGTTCTTTATACCATGATCAGATAGAAAATGTGACTATCCCATTTATCCCCTTCACTATGTTTTGATTAAGTGTGATACATTTTACTTGCACTCAAAGCCCATTGGCCAGAAGTAGTCGCATAACCCTAAAGTAAATAGAAGGAAGGCTCTAAAATGTAGGAGAATGTGCCCTAATTGGTTTGGCTTAGTGGATAAAGCGTCGGCCTGCAGACTGAAGGGTTCCGGGTTCAATTCCGGTCAAGGGCATGTACTTTGGTTGCGGGCACATCCCCAGTAGGAGGTGTGCAGGAGGCAGCTGATCAATGTTTCTCTCTCATTGATGTTTCTAACTCTGTCCCTCTCCCTTCCTCTCTGTAAAAAATCAATAAAATATATTAAAATAAAATAAAATAAAATGTAGGAGAATGGATGGATGAGCCCTCAAATTTTCTAGAGAAAAAGGGAGTAAGCCAAATCTAAGAACAAACAACTTTTCATTAAAAATAAACTGCACATCAGTGTTTCCAAACATATGAAGAAACTTACCAATAAGAAAGAAACCATAAAACAATAATCAGAACATAAATTTGCTTCATAGGAAATTTATTTCATAGAAAAGATTGACAGACTTCAGAATAAGTATATTTTGTATGCTTATAGAGATAAGTGAACTAATAACTTCCATTTAGAAATTATAAAAATAAAAAATAATTTATATCAAAAACAACCAATTAGTAATATTAGAAATATAGCCACTAAAATAAAACTGCAATAGGTAGATTGAACTGAATTATATATAATTAAAATAATTAGTTACAGTAGGAAAAGGAGTGGAGAAACCACCAGTATGAGAGAGACAATGAGATTTTTTAAATGGTCAGAGAACTTTTGAGAATATAAGACAAACTGAGTGACACTCACATTCATCTAATAAAAATCCCAGAAAAATAAAATAGAGAAGATATAGTTCAAGATATATTTGCTGGGAATTTTCCAGAGTTGAAGAAACATAAAATAGAGAATATATCCCAAATAATAAGAAAAGAAATATAAACTCACACCAAAATCCATGTTAAACTGTAAAATATCGAGGAGAGAAAGAAAGGTCATCTTAAAACTACTATAGAAAAGATTTTACATACAAAGGAATGAAAATTGATTGACAACGATATCTTATCTAAAACAATAGAAACCAGAAGACAATGGAATAGCTTCAAAATTTTAAGATGTCAGTTTATAATTGTATAACTGCTTAAACTATTACTTCAGAAAAAAGGCAAAGTAAACACATTATCCATCCTACAAAGACATAGTTTGCCACACACAGACTCTCACCATAAACATGAGTAAGGAATGCTCTTCAGCAAAAAGGAAAGTGATCCCCAATGGAACCTATGTGCTATAAAATGTGTGAGGACAAAAGCCAACAATATTTTGGTAAAGAAAAATAACTATAGGTTGTAGAAAAGTAACAATAACTAATAATGTATTTCAGAGGCAAAAATAAAATTGTTAAATGCCAGAACAAATGGGAGAGAACAAATGTTCAAGAGTAGTTGTAGGATACTAAGACCTTTGTCTTGGTTGCCTTGTATTGCTTGGGATTTCAGTATTAGAAAATATTAAGAAGGGGGAAAAGGCTCAGGGGTGATATATTTATGCCTATCTCCAAATAGGTAGCTGTGGTTGACTTTGATAAAATACAATTTTTCGTGCCTTGGCATATTATCTCCCTCCCATTCATTTTAAAGGTTGAAAAAAATTAAAGGTCTGATCTGGTTTCCAATATTAGAATCTTTTAAAATGTTTTCTATTAGTCCAGGTGAGTGATTGTATCTTAACTATTCACAGAAGGTATGAATAAGATTATATTTCTGACTTCTGGTAGAGAGAATATAGTATTTTTGCCCAGTTCTCTCCATGGACAAAATCACTCACACACACCCACATACACACACACACACATGCACAGAATTATAATGGGCTTTTCCTGGGTTACTAGGTTGCTACAGCTCAAACACATTATAATAAACTATATGAGGCATTCCAATTGCTTCATAATAGCATCTTACTTGAGATTCGATTTACCATCTGCAGGTAGAAAAGAATCTGATGGGTTAACTAATCTGAATTAGTTTAAGGGGGAGGGTAATATTCTATGGTCAGGAAAGGTGAGAGATGCTATGCAATATCTACCATATTGAGCTTTAATTATTATAATTGTTATCAGTGATAATGCTATCAAACTTTAGGTATTAGGTTCTTTTTCAATGGCTGAACTGGTTTTGATGAAAAAAGAGTGAAAACTTCAAGGGAATCTATATATATATATATATATATATATATATATATATATATATATATAAAAGCCTAAGCGACCATTATGATGGAATGCTATAATGTGCACTGACCACCAGGAAGCAGATGCTCAACCTAAGAACTGCCCCCTGGTGGTCAATGCACTCCCACAGCCAACCTCCCTGGGCTGGCCAACCTCCTGCAGTCCCTCCCCCCAGCTGGCAGGCTCCAGGCTGGTACGGGGAACCAGGGGGTGGTAGCAGCAGACATGGCCCCTTTTCCAAGGGGGCCGAGGGCCGGCTCCCTCCTCGGGGCTAGTGGCCAACCTCCCACACCCCGTCCCTCCCCTGGCCACCAGGTCCTGATCGCCGGCCAGGCCTAGGGACCTCACCCGTGCATGAATTTTATGCACCAGGCCTCTAGTTAATGTATAATTGGTGTTTGATGATGGGATAAAGCATGTAATGAATTCATGTATATATATCATTATTATAAGCAGCAAATAAGTCTGTTATTTAGTGATAGTGATTATAAGATAGAGATGAGCAGAAGAATTTTATTGCAGAAACAGTATTCATTATATAAAATTTGTTATAACAACAGAATTGCTTTATAGAGAAGCTCATTGAATGAAATAAGCTTTGTTATACAGAACACCTTGTGTAATGTACTTGTATACAATGACTATTTTTACTTTTTTTTCTATCTTATCTTAAACCTAACTCATATGAAATGGTCAGTTTCTTATAGCTCTCATCAGTGTCATAAGAAAAAAATGCAAAAAGTAATAAATTATTGAGAACATCAAAGGAACAGAGAATTCATACAGTGACAATGTAAAACATATGGAAAATGTGGTTTCAAAGACCATGACTTACGAAAGTTTGAAATTTCTGGATTGATTTCTTGAGGTAGAAAAAATTATAAACTGGATTTTTTTAGAACCTATATAATTAATCATTGTTCTCTGAGACATAGATGTGGCTTCCATTAGTTCTCACTATTTAAATTCAATACTTTCTGAAAATCAAGATTCCTAATCAAGAAGGAAGTGGGAAAATATCCAATTTCATTTACCATGAATCAACTCTAATCATTTTGACAATATAGAGCTACTTGTAGCCTTTGGCCTCCTGACTCCCAGTAAAAGAAGCATGAGGGAGACTATCAGTGTTCATCCCTAATCAATAACCTACTAATTTGTTATTTGTTGCCCCAAGGTATAAGGTGAACAAAAGAACACAAATGAGACTGAAGCTAGGAGAGAAGCCATGTCTGAGTACCAGAAGATCATCAAAGTTGGAACAAGATATCACAAGTTTGCAGGAAGAAAAAGTCAGGAATCCAAGTATTGTGCCAAGTTCAAGGTACAACACAAATAAGCAGAACAATACAGGGAGAGACAGATCTTCCATGTTCTTTATCTTCCAGGTATAAAAAATTGATTACAGGGTAGACAAAGAAAAGAAACATAAAATTTTACATATATATACTAGTAAAGTTAGAAAACAAGACTGTTTGTAGCTAAATGAATGGTGGTAACATATATGACCTGAGCATGTATAATTTTCAAGAAAGGTAAAATGTTTGTTCACATGCCCCATGTGAAGCTTATGTTGAATTATGCTGTTCGGCTATTGTTTCTTGAGAGGTAGGCATCATGTAGTATAGACCAAAATTACAGTCAACAGACCACTTAGCTCTTGTATTTCCAGAGTTAATTTACCATCGTAGCTACTACAGATTTGTCTACGACATAATTTTTTTAATATTTTTCTGAGTCTATTATATTCAATTATATGTTATTTTTTAAAGATAGTCTAGTAAAACTGAGCAAATATTGCTAAATAAAAGAAAATCATCATTAGCAGCTTTCACTGCAGAATGTAAGAATAATGGAGAGGCATGTTGATAATACAGAACAATTTCACCTCTGAGACAGAGATTTTCTGTCTGTGTGTGATCAAAAGCAAAACAAGCTTACTGAAATTAATATAGGCCATTTTTTCCCAACCCTGCCTTAAGCTATTTCAACCTCAAGCTTCCCATTTTCAAAGTCATTGGGTCTTAAGGGACATGTATTTTAGACTATTATGTCAAAATTTAAAATATCCACAATATACATCTCAAGCAAAATCCATACCAAAAAAAAATGGATAGTGTTTGTTGGACCTAGATAAATAACCCCACTAAAATAATATTTTGGGTTAAATTTAAAAATTCAAAAGCATCCCAAAAATTTAGGTTTAGATGAATATTTTCTAACTTGTAAAAGTTCATTAACAAACAATAAAGTCTCTCTCTCTCTCTCTCTCTCTCTCTCTCTTTTTCTCCCCCCCCCCACATCAACTCTAACTGATATTTCCACTTTTAGCAATGAAAAATTGATTGATCAATTGTTGCCCCAATTGTTGAGTCTTTTAATTCCAGGAATGACTCAAAATACTAGTATCACATTATTTATCACATTATTTATTGTTAGGCCATACTTGGGCATTTTACTGACAAGATAGAGGTTTTGTGACCTCCGGCCCTTTAATTGCTTATGAGTTCATAAGTATTCATAAAATGGATATGAAAAGGAAACACAAAATTCCTGCTGATTATCATGGGAGTGGGTGCTAACCCTGGTAAAATGTAAAGTGTGTAATGTTTGCTTTGGAACTATCTCCCATTGGTCTATCACTCCAGTTCTCTTCACCTCAACCTCTCTTCTCTACCGGTAATAGTGACAATTTCAACCCAGGTAGAAGAAGATGTGCACAACATAAGTATTTTGTGGGGGGAAAAGGATTTCCATCACAAAGGACTTAATAGTAGTAGCTCTGAGAATAAAACATCTATGTAACTTTGGGGATGCTTTCTAAATCATTTTGAATTGTCCTGATTTTTTTCAAAAAGCATTTAATTATTCAGACAACAAATGTCAACGACACCAAATCTATTTACTATTAACAGGGCATCTTGCTATTTCTGTTTCTATAAATTAATTACATTCAAAATATCATTTAAGGATAATTCTGTTTTTAAAAGGTGTTAGATGCTGAGTGTGAGAACTGGCATCTAAATATTCCACATTCTAAGTTCAAAGAAATGCCAGTACACTCATGCTCTGCTTACCAACGTTTCAGTCAATGGCTTACCACATACATGATGGTGGTCCCATAAGATTATAATGGAGTTGAATTTTCTATAAAAAATGGAGGGATATGTGGTTCAGAAGAAAAGTTGGTTTTCTCGAAAAGGAACAATATCTTTGGGGTGTTGCCTGAAGACATATTTCTCAGAACATATCCTCGTTGTTAAGTGAGGCATGACTGTAATTGGAGATAGCATCTTTCCTCTAGGCTTACAAGAGACATTATTTCAACATAACCACAAAGACCACCACCAACCTGATCAATATAAGAGAAAGACAGGGTATGACAAATAGTGTCTTTTTTTTTCTTTTTTTTCTTTTTGAGAGTGCAAAGTTTATAAAGCTGAAAATTTAGGCTACTGCTTTACAAAAAGAAGAAGAAGAAGAAGAGCGACAGCAACCAAGATGGCATACCATGTGTACCGGTTAATAATGTGGATTTTGTAATCAAAGAAAACATGATAATTTCAAGAGAAACATCAAAAGTGCTTTATTCAAAATAATGTCCATCACTAGCTAAACGTTTCCCCATCTTTCAGGTAATTTGTGGATACCATCCCAATAGAACTTTTCTTGTTTTGAGGCAAACCATTCAGAGACCCAATTTTCCACTTCTTCGTATGTTTTTAATTGCTGCTTAGAAAGTGTGTGTGCCATTGATCGGAACAAGTGGTAATCTGAAGGAGCAAGATCTGGTGAGTACCTCCCAAGCAAGATCTTTTAACGTGTCTTTAACTGGTTTTGAAGTGTGATGGTGTGTCATCATGAAGCAAAATTATTTTGCCATGTCTTCTGGAACATTCTCGTCATTTCATGATCAAAGCATGGTTCAAATTGATTATTTGTTGTCAGTAGCAATCAATTTTAATGGTTTTACCTGGTTTTAGAAACTCATAATACATCACTCCTTCCGGATCCCACCAAAAGCAGAGCATTGTCTTCTTTCCGAAATGATTTGCAAAGCCTTGCAGTTGATGTTGATGGTTGCCCTGGACCAGCCCATGATTTTGTGCATTTGGGATTCTCAAAATAAATCCACTTTTCATCACCAGTCACAATTTAATGCAAAAAAGACTTCCTTTCATGCCATTGAAGCAACATTTTACTGATGACTTTTCCGTTTTCCATTTGTCTTTCGTCCAGCTGATGTGGCACCCATTTTTCTTCCCTTAAAATCTTTCCCATTGCTTGTAAATAATCGGAAATTGTTTGCTGAGCAACGTTTAATCTTTCTGCAAGTTGTTTTTGAGTTTGACATGTATCTTCATCCAATAATGCTTGTAATTGTTGGTCTTCAAACTTTTTCGGTTGACCTGGGCATTCTTTGTCTTTCACATCAAAACCATCACTTTTAAAGCATTTAAACCAGTGTTCACAAGTATCTTGAGATGGAGCATGTTCACCATAAGCTTCCTGAAGTATACGATAATTTTTTCTTCAAAATAATGAATTAAAACTTCCTGTAAATTGCTCTTTTTTGGCTCGAAATTCAACATTTTTAAGCATAAAAATATCTATGATGTTAACACCTTCAGCAAACTTGATATATGAAGTTCTGAAGCTTGTCAATACAACAAAATAGCATACATATCAAATCGCATATATATCAACATATGTGTAACTCCATCTATTGAAAAAATCCGCATTATTAACTGGTACACTTAGTACTTCTTCTCACCAAAATACGTAGAGGAAAGCTCCGGAATTAAGATGGTATGAGAGAGGTCAGGGAAAGCCTGCATTCCACTATTGACCATGATCCACAATTTTCTAGGTAGATCTTGAATAGGATGGCTGGGCTTGAGATGTCTTGCTGGTATCAACCCATCCCCCAAAAGACTGTATACTAAGAGTTCCCCAGCAGTACGAAGCTGTAAGGTGGATGGCTTGTGAAAAGGTTGAAGCTAGAAGAAACAGATTAAAGCCAACCTGGATCTTGGGGAGGTGGGTGCATTCCAGGGCCTCCATGAAGCCAAAGGAGGATAATGGCCAGTCAACATTAGAAGGAGTATAGCCATGTTGGAGGGAAACATATAAGAAGCCATGACCATCAGAGTACATATTCCTGCTTTACTCTGCATGTCTTGGATTCCTCCTGAAGTGAACATTTTCCTTTTTTACTGGTCTTACTTTCTCCCACATAAGTTGTCTCTTCATAACCTTTGTCCATTATTCTATCTGGGATCTTAAAACATTCTATGTTTTTAAATGAGGTTTTTATAGGTTGAAAATATCAACTCTGCTCCTCTTTAAAGCTAGTTAAACCTCTCTAATTCTAATGCCCCCTCACAGCACCACGAGCATGAGCACAGACACAAATGTCCCCCAACTCTAAGGAGGGTCCTCTTATATTGAATTGCCTTTGCCTTCTAAATTATTCAAAAGCTCATGCTGTTTTGGAGGAGAGGTCCATCATCCAGCATATGATTTCCACTCAAGTAATTATATTCTGCTAATTGGGGCTATTTTTATGGCGTTCCTGAGGGACAGGTTTGTCGGAGACTGAGAGGGTTACCGTGGACAGTCAGGAACAATGTGCTCCATGTGTGAGCAAAGACCTCTTTCTCTAACATTTCTTGTCCCTTTACAATTCTTTAAAAAGATTCATTTACATTTATTCTACACATCCTCATCCCCCACTCCTGTCTGGGAGCAAAAAGTTTGGGGGATGTTATATAGTCCAGAAGAAAGAAAGACCTTATATAGCCTTACAAGAAGGCCTGAATGGGAGATAGTAGGATGGGGCTGAGTGGGTATTCTAGAACAAGTAATAGTAGAGACAATGCCCCCTCAGAAATATCTCGTGCAGATATTCCTAGAGCCCAGGTTCTGATTCTCTAAAGGCAGGGTCTTCCAACAATATGAGTAAAAGGGGGAGGGGGTGCATTTCAGTGAAACCTTAGAAGGAGAGTTTCTGCTCATATTATTGAGGTGTAAGGATCCCTCAGAGCCCTTGTAAAATCAAGGAAGTTGTTCTGGGGTCTGTAGCTATACTCTTTGAGCCTGGTTCTCATGCAGAAACAAAATTGCTTCAATGAGAAGTCACTGAATATTTCCCATAAGCCTTCTTCTTTGCCAAGAATGTTAAGCCTGCAGGCAGAGAAGGAAAATTATAGGAGCATGTGAGGTGGTAAGCAGTAAGTACACGATAAAGCTGTGTAGTTTCTAGGTGAAGACAAATTGTCTGAAGACTATAAAAACTTTCTCAGTGCACATACAGCATTTCATGAACACCTACAACAAAAGTCTCCGTTGTTTTATTCATGAACAATCTATTCTATCCTCTCTTTCTAGGTTGTTGTGTTTTTTTTTAACTTACAAAGGGTCAGTTTACATGATACCTTTCTGCCAAACATCTCTCTATATTATGTTAGTGAAAGGTTTGTTCTGATGAAAAAACACTGAACATAAGGAAAGGGCCAGAACATTATTAAAGATTTGAGCACTCCAACTCCTGGCTACTATGAAATTGTTTATATTTCTGTGAACAAAGAACCATGGAATTACATGATTCACAGAGGTCAGCTGCTAAAGGAATCGTCATTTCACTGGCACATTGTCAAGTATTAAAGATAACATTATTCATACTTTTATACCATCCTTTGTAAATAAAAACAAGGCCCCACACTTAGATAAGAAAGACAACTGCCCACATGAGTGATTACATAACTAAGGTTAAGATTCCCCTATTCAAAAATATCCCTCTTGGGCACCATTTCAGCGGTTTCTAAAATAAGAGATTGATTTTGGGTAATTATCTCATTAACTTCAAATAGCCTTCAAATGGAACAACATAAAACAATACTGTCAACCATTCACATCTTGGTACAAACTCCTGTATGACACTCATTCTCAGAGAGCTGTTTAGAGAAAGTGGTTTTGAAAAGAGAAATAGGAAGAAGTTGAGCCAGAAAAGAGACAACCCTAAGTTCAGGGCACTAGAAAGGCATTAACATGGTGGAGTTGGGTTTTTTTGTTTGTTTGTTTGTTTTGTTTTTCCCTAAGTCACTAACGCAGGGTGAAAATCCTGCACTTGTGGCTTAGAGAGAAAAAATCATCAGTGGGTAAAACAGAGGAGACCTGTTCAGATTCTATATGTTGACAAGTAAACTAATTTCTCACTTCACCTCTGGAGCAGAGATAGCTGGTTGCCTACCCAACATCCTTCCTTATTTTCCTTTGCCAATAAGATCGACTTCTTGGAGATACAGCAAACTGTCCAGCTGGAAACACTTGTCTTCCCAAATTCCATGACCCCTTAAAACAGCGGTTCTCAACCTGTGGGTTGCGACCCCTTTGGGGGTCGAAGGACCCTTTCACAGGGGTCGCCTAAGAACATCGGAAAACACATATATAATTACATATTGTTTTTGTGATTAATCACTATGCTTTAATTATGTTCAATTTGTAACAATGAAATTGGGGGTCACCACAACATGAGGAACTGTATTAAAGGGTCGCGGCATTAGGAAGGTTGAGAACCACTGCCTTAAATCATGTCACACAGCCCTTCCCTCTGGAATGTACACAGAAAGGTGTTGCTTTCCTGATGCAGTCACCACCCATTCCTAACTACCTCCTCACTCCTTTATCATTCTTTTGTCTAGTAAAATAGTGGCATGAGATATGGCAGCAAGCATTTTTTTTGCAATCATAAGATGCCAGGCTTGAGGCCAAAAGCCTACAAACTATGTCTGGCAGGAAGAAAGACCAAAAGAACTGAGGTTCCTAGTGGCATTTTTGAGCTGCCACACCTACGCTGTACTACCTATTCCCAAAGTTCTTGTTGCAGGAGAAAGAGCACTGTCAGGTAGGGCCATTAGCAGTTTTCTGTTATGTGCAGCCAAAAACATTCCCAACAGCCCCCCTTTGACCTGTTCTGACCATACACAATATCAGATCAGATAGCAGTATATCCTTTATTAAAACTTGCCTCAAGATTTCTCCTCTGGATTTCTGAGCATACACACAGAGAAATAACCTCCACTGTGATAAACAGATCAACTGTCCAGAGCTGTGTTCTACTTCTGACATGTCACAAAGCATTCATTTCTTTGCCCCATTCAACAAATATGTATTGAATGCCTACTATAGTCTGGTCACTAGTGATACATGGTGAATAAAATATGTCAAATCTGTTATTAGAGCTTATGTCTAGTTTTCATTAAAAAAACATATTGTTCTCTCAGAAACATATTCATTGATTGAAGTGGCATGGACTGAATATTTAAATTTTCAACTGGTTAGCCTGGTATCATATAGAACTCAAAACATTAATTCTACATAGGTTCAAAAATATAGTTTCTACAGTGGAAAAATCTCACTAAAATCATACTGCAAATTAAAACTGAAATTTAAAAGCAGGGAAGCCAGCCCTAGCCAGTTTGACTCAGTGGCTAGAGTTTTGTCCCGGGGACTGAAGGGTCCAATGTTCCATTCCCAGTCAGGGCACATGCCTGGTTTGCAGGCTTGATCCTCAGGAGGGGCATGAAGGAGGCAGCCAATCAATAATTCTCTCTCATCATTGATGTTTCTATCTCTCTCTCCCTTCCTCTCTGAAATATATACTAGAGGCCCCATGCACAAAATTTGTGCATGGTTGGGGGGGGAAGGGGTCCCCTTAGCCGGCCTGCACCCTCTCCAATCCAGGACCCTTCGGGGGATGTCCGACTGCTGGTTTAGGACCAATCCCAGGATTGTAAGAGGGATGTCCAACTGCCCGGGATCGGTCCTAAACCAGCAGTCGGACATCCCTCTTACAATCCTGGACCATTGGCTCCTAATCGCTCACCTGCCTGCCTGGTCACCCCTAACTGCTCCTGCCTGCTGGCCTGATTGCCCCTCCACTGCCTCTGCATGCCGGCCTGATCACCCCTAACTCCCCCCCCTACTGTTCTGGTTGCCCCTAACTGCCCCCTGCTTCTGGCCTGGTTGCTCCCTGGATGCCTGATTGATCTTAATTCTTATATTTTTCTGAATAATATAGTGGGGGGTGGGTGGAAATCAGCCCTTCCTGGTGATCAATAAAGTGTCAGACATTGTAAGGAGTGTTTGGAGAAGCAGCAAACCTACAAAGATTTCACCAGCCAGGCTTCCCAGCTTCATGACAGCTTATATCTATTCTAAATGTCAATCACATACTTTTTAAGACCAGCCACTACACTTTTCATAGGTGGAATTTGAGGAGCCTCTGATGTTTAGGGACCAGCATTTTTTGTGTATTTAGGTAGACACTGATTCTTACTTTGCTTTTCTCCCATGGACACAGAATTCTTAGTCTGGTCCCAAGTGCTCCTGAGCTCCATAATGCATGAGCCTCTTATGGAGATAGCTGATTTGGGAAGAAGCAGAATGTACAAAAACCCTGTATAAATTATAAGGAACTAGAATGGAAGCAGACATACAATAAGTCATTCATGAGTACAACTGACAATGCTCAAAGCTGGATGCACTGCATTTTCCACTAGCTTGACTTCCTGCTATGATTCAGATCTAATAGGATACACATGCTATTTGTTTGTCTTCGTATTGGCAATATACTTATATTGAATTGTATGGCTTCCATACACATGCTAAGGATTGAGTGTATTAATTTTCCTGTTTGGTAACACCAGCTTGTCCTATTCCAATGCAAAGTGTCAATGATGTCAGAATTGTGTTTGAGCACAAAATATGAATATGTGCACTTACATTTGAATACAGGCCTAGGGGTTCTTTTATACTAGACTATTAAACATGTGTATACACATATGCCTATACATAAATATATAACTTGTTCTTAGCGTGTTCCCTTCAAATCTGCACATTAATGTAGTCTATATGTTTCTCTATTTACCAAGAAGGACACATTGATTCCAAGGAAAATCGATTTAGTGCTGAACTATGTGTTCATTCTCTATAACTTCTCTAAAAGTCTAGAAGTAAAAACCCCATCCTGCATGACATGGTCAGGAAACCATACCTGAATAACCATCCCTGTCCTGTGTTCTTGAGGTATAGTATAAGGTCATAAGTATCCTTTAGAACATACTGCTCTAGTTTTGAATCTATTCTTAAAAAAAAATTTCATTTTTGAATTTTGTTGATGTGAGTAAAACATAATGTTTTGTCCTTTAAAGGATTTTACAGGATGTTTAAAAGCAGAAGAGGTGTTAAGGTTATGTGTGCCACCTTTCTTCACCCTTCATACAACAGGTACCTGGAGACCCACTGTTACTGGCAAGGGTCTCTTTAAAAAGTACAGGACTATGAGGAGGGGAGAAGAATTTAGAAATAATTTTCAAAGCCAAAAAAATTAAAGAAAAAATATTTTTCAAGTCAATTCAGCTGGTAATAGATTAAATGTCTGGTCTTATTGTCTTAAAAGAGAAAAATACTAAGTTTTGCTTTATGACATTGAAGTGTTTTGCCAAAATGTACCTGGCTGACTTATGACCTTTTTCCAATACTACCAAACACACACACACACACACACACACACACACACACACACACACTCAAACTAAACCTGAAGATAGGTGCATGCATTCATAGTGTTCAAATGCAAATTAATCACTTTAATATAGATTATCCAGTCACAAATGATGCATAAAAAATCTGTCTTCTCTAACAGATAAAGAGAATCACAACATAAGCAATTAATAATTCTCAACTCAGAAGAGATCAAAGGATGGGACACTCTCGTCAGCCATGAAATATCAAACCCTAACTGGAGAACAGGTGGAGAGCATGTTCTTTCTCTAAGAAATAGACATTTCTATGATATTATCATTGTAATTGCTAAGTCTGTCCACATTACTGCAACCATTTCTGTCACTGATTGACATGAAGTTGTTTGGCCAACTTCCCTCATATGAATCTATTTTCAAACTAAATAGATAAAATATCTAGAACTCAATGGGACCTGACACAGCTTGAAAAAAAAACAAATTTCTAAATATATGTTCTTGGTTCTGATAACAAATGAGCATTATGAGCTCCCAGAGTCAGTTCCTAGATTCCTTTTTTTTTTTACTTAATGTCAACATGCCTGAACAACAGGTTTGATGTAACTCACCATAACACTCAAGGTGAAATATACAAGTAAACAATATTTTTAAGTTAAATTCCATAAAGAAAATAATAAAAGATAATGTAATCCTATATAATAAAAGGCTAATATGCAAATCTACTGAATGGCAGAACAACTGGTCGCTATGATGCACACTGACCGCCAGGGGGAAGATACTCAACACAGGAGCTGCCCCCTGGTGGTCTGTGTGCTCCCACAGGGAGAGCGCCACTCAGCCAAAAGCCAGTCTCACAGCTGGTGACCTTAGCGCTAAGGATATCCGACTGACGGCTTAGGCCTGACAGTCAGACATCCCCCACAGGCTCCTGGACTGTGAGAGGGTGCAGGCCGGACTGAGGGACCCCCTAAGTGCACAAATTTCATGCACCAGTCCTCTAGTCTTATCTAATAGACAAACATGTAAATTGACCATCCCTCCGCTACGCTCACCAGCCAATCAGGAGAGTATGCAAATTAACCCAACAAAGATGGCGGTTAATTTGCATATGTAGGCGCAAAGCAGTGGAGCAAATACTGAAGGCTCCAGCCAGAGCAGCAAAGACTGAAGGCTCCGGCTGGAGGAGCGAAGGCCTGGGTGCCAGGTGCTGGAGGAAAACCGGTGCCGGCAGCCAGGGGAAGGGAAGGCCTATTGTATGAATCTCTTCGTGCAATGGGCCTCTAGTTTAAAAATAATAGCCCTTGCCCATTTGACTCAGTGGACAGAGCCTTGGCCAGTGGACTGAAGGGCACATGCCCAGGTTGCTGGCTTAATCCCCATTAGGGAGTGTGCAGGAGGCAGCCAATCAATGATTCTCTCTCATCATTGATGTTTCAATCTCTCTTTCCCTCTCCCTCTCTGAAATCAATAAAAATAAAAAATAAAATAAAAATAGTAACAATAACAGTATTTTACATTTGACAGAGGATTTATAGATTAATAATTTCATGACTGAGTTGTCAGAAAATATCTCCATTTATTATACACATTTGTTTATTAATTTACAATTGAACAGGCTTCAAAAGTCAGTTCAAAGGTAGTCAAAACCAAGACTTTACTATGGATTTTAAGTGTACTATTATGCATGGACTTTAAACTTTTACAGAGTTATTTCCCTCAGTTTTTTTAATATTCTTGTTAAAATTTCACCTCATGAAAATCCTCCAAAATGTGACTTATTTTTCTGCTGGGAGTGTGGCAAGTCAAACAGCAGCTCTGACATTAAAACTGTTGTTTGTGTTTTATCTTTGTATCAGTTACCCCAAGCAGGCCTCAGAGCTCCTTGCCTGGAGCTAGGTCAGGGCAGAAGCCTCGAAGCCAGCCCACTGAGAGTGCTGCCAGCCAGATCCGACCTTCCTTCTCCAGCAGTAAGTGGGCTTCCTCTGTCCGTTTCCACACTTGTAAATATTTCAGTCAGTGGGATCCCACAGGGGCAGAGAAAAAAAAATCTGACTCTCCCCCCATCCTTCTCACATCTTTCCTTCCTGGAAATGGGGAGGAGGGGAGGGTTTTTTTGTAGGCTTTGATGCTGAGAAAGGCAAGTGAAGCTTTAAAAAGTTGGTACTTTTCAACAGATATTCCTTTTAGAAAGTTCAGCCTCAACATTGTTAGTGATAATGGCAATGCTAATGATAAAAATAAAAACTATTAGTTGGTACTATAGGTCAGTGATTTCTAGACTTGCAAATTTTATGAACCCGAAAATTAAACACAATAAAAAAATTGACAAATTGATATAGAGTTGCTAACTTTTCATTTTCCCACCAAAGGTAATTTGAATAAACAATTACTATCTTTTATCACCTTCATATCAATTTGATACTGAAATAATAGGAAGAATCCCTGAATAGGATATAGTTTCTTATTGAATTGGATAAATTTGGCGTAATAAAATGCTCACTACTTTTTGTTTTTGCCAGCTCAATAATATCACCCGTAAGCACCAACTGATATATATCTAAGATATAAGAATACGCCCAATGAGTGGAGAGATGCTGTCTTTTCAGTTAGTGGTGAGTTTTCTATTATTCTTTTTGTATTCAATATTGTACCAGTATCTTGGGGCCTAGAAAGAATTTGATTAGAATCATTCACCAACATCTTGCTTCTCAGAAATAGAAACCATTAAAATTTCAGTGACCCTCCAAATCTACTTGTTCAAGGCCTTCATTTTGTGGATTAAAAAACCAAGGCCCAGTGGGACCCAATTTCTAAATATCGCATAACTTTCCTCAACTACAGGTGTCAGCTTCCATTGTCTGTAGCCATATGGCCACCTTTCAAATTTATAGTCAACATTGGAGTGTCTAATAAAGATCAGATATATTTACATGTTATTTCAGTTATGCTTGTGGTTTGGTTAACCTTTTGCTGTTAACAAGCTAGATGTCACATTACACAGATAAGGAAACTAAAATTAATATATAACTAGCTTGTGCTCACATTGCTGAGAAGTTGTGGAGTGGCCATTGAGTGAGATCTTCTGTAAGTTAAGTTATTTGCATGCTTTACCATACAAATAGCAGGAATTTATTGAGTAGATCCAGGGGCCCAGTACTCTGATTAATGCTACAGTATTTGCTGGGTAGGTTGAGGCTCTTAGGAATGTCATGGAAAGGAAAGGGGCCCCTTGAGCTTCAGCTGCTCTCTTCTATTTATTAAAATAGACTGAAAAACCTATTTTAGTAAGAGAAAGCCAATAGGGTACATGTCTAGGAATACAGACAGGACAAGTCAGATGGATAGGCTCCCCATAACCCAGTACCCTGGCTCAAAACATCTTGATTCCAGGTCATAATGATAACTCCCTCCTCCAAATTTTGTATCATTTCCTATCCTTGGTTAATTCTTTTGGTACTACTTCATGATATCTACTGTATTGAAGGAAATTATGATTTATTTTGACACTCCTTATGTTTTCATATGCTTAGATAAGTATCTCATTCTCCTCACCCTAGTGCCAGCTTGTGTTTAAGTCTCATTTCATCTTGAGGATAAAGATCAAGAACCATATTTTGTATAGCACATTAGGCTCAGAAATTAGGTATTAGTTGCTTTTGTTTTGCTTGAAAGTGCCAGGATTAGGCAAATTGTACAATAGATAGTTTGTCTCTAGCTGTATTTTCTTCCCTCTTTCAATTTATCTTTGTTAACCCTTTTCTATGCCTAAACAGCCCCAAAGGAACTAGCCCCTTGCTACTAGATAAATTTTATAGTCCTTTCTAGAAAATGAGACTTCCCTCAGATTAAAACTCACATTTCTTCTTCGACCTGACCTCAGCTATAAGTCACCTGTCACAGAAGTTGAGCTGATGAGCTAATTAGCACAAGACTATGACTAGAAGTTGTAATTCATTAATCTGTTAATGGAAGCATCTATATAATAAAAGCTTAAGCAACTGTTATGGTGAAATGACTGGAATGACCTGTCATTATGATGCGCACTGACCACCAGGGGGCAGATGCTCAATGTAGGAGCTGCCCCCTCGTGGTCAGTGTGCTCCCACAGGAGGAGTGCTGCTTAGCCAGAAGCCAAGCTCACAGCTGGCGAGCACAGTGGCAGTGGCGGGAGCCTCTCCTGCCTCCATGGCAGCACTAAGGAGCAGTGAGCCCACTGGTGAGCCAGCAGGCAGGTGGTAAGAGCAAGGGGTCCCAGACTGTGAGAGGGATGTCCAACTGCCAGCTTAGGCCCAATCAGGCCTAAGCCAGCAGTCAGACGACATCCCCCAAAGGGTCACACTGCAAGAGGGCGCAGGACGGGCTGAGGGATTTCGTGCACCAGGCCTCTAGTTAGGTTATAACTGGGTATATTTGGAAAAACAAGACTTGAATATATTCATTCAACTTTTAATAAACTCTTGAGTACACACTGCAGTTCTCAACTTTTTTACCATTAGGTAAAGCTTTTATAATTCATTATACTCCCATGCCACCATGTTTGAAATACTCTGTTTATCAAACAAAATTTATTTTAAGCAATACTTGGTTTCTTATTTTATTGCACATACACATCTATATTAAACAAAATTTCCAGTTTATCTTGAAGTAACCAGTATGTACTTTTATTGAACTGGTAGATTTCCAGCCAAAAAATGTATCTTTTTAAACAGTCTGTGCAGCCTTATCATTGTAGATGGATAATTTCCTTCGACATTTCAGAATATTGACTGAAAAAACAGTCAGAGTAAGCCCAGGTTTGGAATCAGTGGTCGAACACTCACTGTACACTGAGCTCGGTGCTTAGTGCTCAAAATATGAAACTAAATAAATCAGCGGCTCAGGTTGTCTTCTTTCTGATATGGATAACCTTGGCTTTTGAGTACACAACACCTGCCTGGATTTCTCACCTCTCCAATGTTTATCTTCCTATTGCCCTTTCTATTGCTCTTCCACTCTTCCTTTGCTGGCAGTAGTCACATGCCCCTGTTCCCCCACCCTTAGGGAGGGAGAGATTGGAGCAGTTATCCTCTTGTTGATTAGCAGACTCAGCACCTGACCCTGTGTAGAGTGGGCTTGGGTATAGAGCCAGGGAATCCCCTAGGGCAGTGGTTCTCAACCTTGGCTGCACATTAGAATCACCTGGGAATCTTTTTAAAATCCTGATTTCTGGGCCTCATCCTCTGGAAATTCTGTTTCTTTGTTAGTAATGTTGTGGCCTCACCCCATAATAAATATGTGCAGCCAAGGTTGAGAACCACTGGCCTAGGGGCTGCTAGGGAAGGGAAAGGTAGTTCCCTCAGCTGTTTTCTGTTGTTGTTGTTTTTTAATCAGGGTCACAGCTGTGAGAGAAACCACAGCATTACAACAGCGTTTTTGTGACAGCCAGGAGCCCACTGCCCTCCCCTCTCCTCCCCAACCCCACCCCCATCCCCACTCCACCCCCGATTGGCTCTGAGCTCTGTTCTGACCAAATCATGATGATGAGTATTTGGGGGTGGGTGGGTAAGGGAAGAAGAGGGAAGGAATGGAACCAAGTTTTCTGTATTTCATATTGTGTTTTCTTCAACATGTAACCAATCAGTATCTTGTCAATATAGTCAGTAGATCAGTTAGCCTAAAACAAACAAACAACAAACAAACAAACAAAAAACCACCTAGGGCTCTCCTCAGGACCGAGCCTAACGTGCTGTTATCTTCTCCTATCCTAAGCACTGTGCATAATTCAGGTACTTTCTGCCTAGAAGGGGGCCTAGCAGCTGCTCTCAGGAGAACAAACAAGAAGGAAGCAGAGTGTGGGGTTAAGGCAGGGGTGGGCAAACTTTTTGACTGAGGGCCACAATGGGTTCTTAAACTGGACCGGAGGGCCGGAACAAAAGCATGGATGGAGTGTTTGTGTGAACTAATATAAATTCAAAGTAAACATCATTACATAAAAGGGTACGGTCTTTTTTTTTTTTTTTAGTTTTATTCATTTCAAATGGCTGGATCCGGCCCGCGGGCCGTAGTTTGCCCACGGCTGGGTTAAGGTCATATCCCTGTGATTACATTGGGCCCACCTGGATAACCCATGATACTCTTGCCCCACCTGAGTTTCCCCTTTACTACTTAGAACACTTCACTTCTGATACTTTTGGTCACCACATGTGTGGAGGTTTTCCCCCACACCAAGCAATTCCCTGCAACACCTACTGGGTGTCACATAATTCAACTCAATGCTGACACTATCTACCTAGAGATAAGGTCATATCTCATAGGTCAAGGGCTCAGATTCACAAGAACGCCCCTTTTATACCACGCCCCCTGCCCCCTCCCCCCAACACACTTCAGAAGCCTGTCACAAGCCCAGGTTATCATGTGTGCTTCTCACCAAGCAGCTGTAGATGGGAGGTTCCAAGAAACCAATCCTTGGGTTTGACTAATTTGCTGGAGCCAATTTACAGAACTCAGGGAAACACTTGCTTAAATTTACAGCTTATTAAAATATGATAAAGGATACAGGTGAACACAAAGAGATACATAGAGCGAAGTCTGGGGAGGGTCCTGAGTGCAGGAGCTCCTGTCCCTGCTGAGTTGGGGTCCATCACCCTCCCTATGTGAATGTGTTTACCAACCTAGAAGGTCTCCATACCCCAGACGATTGAGATTTTTTTCAGGCTTCTTCAAGGAGGCATGATTAATTATTAACTCCACTTCCAGCTCCTCTCCCCTCTCTGCAAGATGAGGGGTAAAGCTGAAAATTCCAAGCTTCTCATCATGGCTGGGTTTTTCTGTTGACCAGCCCCCAACCAGGAGCCATCCTGGAGCCCACTCAAGGGCACCTCATTAGAACTAAAGATGCCTTCAGTGCTCTTCTAATTTAGGAAATTACAAGGGTTTTAAAAGCTTTTCCCAGGGACCAGGGCAGAGACAATATATATAGTGTCCCACACTGGGTTAAAAATCAAGGTATCAGCAGGGACTAGGGGGAAACCCATTCACTTACCTTTTTCAGCTTCTAGAGACTATATGCATTTCTTGGCTCATGGTTCCTTTCCATCGTCTTCAAAGCCAGTAATGGATAGTCAAGCCCACCTCACGTTGCATCTCTCTAACACTGACTCTTCTGCCGACCTTATTCTGTATTTAAGGATCCCTGTGATTACATGGCCACCTGGATAAACCATGATATTCTCGCCCCAGATCAAGGTCAGCTGATTAGCAACCATAATTCCATTTGCAACCTTAATTCCCCTTTGCCATGTAACCTAACATATTTCAGAGGTTTCAGGGACTAGGATATGGTAATTTTTGGAGGGCCACTATTCTGCCCACCACAAGAGTGTACTGACTACGTTCTGCTTTAGCTCTTCATGCTTACAAAACTCAAATAGAAGAAATCCAAATTTTATATATTCATATATGGTAATTAATTAGCACCAGTTAGGGATTACTTCTGAAGTCCAGTTAGAAATCAGTTCTCACTTTTCAGCAGTTGCTAACCATTTGGGAACTTGATTGACCTTTCTGTGTAACAATCCACTCACTTTAATGAGAATCATAATATATACCTCATATTGTTATAAGAATTAAATGAGTTAATTCATATAAAAAATTTAGGATGACACAAAATGAGCTGTCCATAAACTTACTTATTATTATTAGGTAGCTCTATGATCTATGAAATCTGTTAAATTTACATGTGTTGTTATATAGTCATCAGTCATTATCAACTCATCCATTTATTCAGTCCATCCATGGATACACCAATATTCTTGAACAAGTATTTGAAAATGAACAGCATTTACACATAATAGGAATAACTAAAATACCTTATAATTGTATAGCACTTCATTTTTACATGTTTATCTTATCTGAACCTACTTAGAAGAAATGGTCTCTGCCCTTTGGAACTTATAGTCTCTTTGAGAAACCAACAGTTTACATCCAAATCCAGCCCAACACCATCGACATGGTATTGGAGTTTTACAACATTGAGAATGGACACTCAGGCCTGAGACTCGTTAAGGGTGGGCCAATGGAGAGGGGAGCAACACACCAGGGAATGGCCCACCATCTCAGCCAAGATGGGGTTCTTCTCTCATACAGGGCTGTGAAGACTAGACTCAGCAAGTTAACAAGGCCCCAATAGTCTAAGAGAAAAAGTAGCCAAAGGAGAAAACCATCTACGTAAGGTGTGGCTGTAATACCCCCATGAGTTCCTCCATCAAAGAGTTAAATCCACTATGCAAATTTCCACATTTATGCTCTTCCAAATACGGAGTGGTGGAAAACACAAAACAAAATTATTTCCACAAAATTTCTCAGGTTGTAAATGAGAAAATATTATAGGCCAAGCACGGTGCCTCGTTTCCCAGGGTTGGTATTTTAATATACCCACTTGCTGCTCCATATGTTAATCATTAATTTTATAGTGGCTTCACACCTTAGAGCAGTGGTTCTCAACCTTCCTAATGCCGAGACCCTTTAATACAGTTCCTTATGTTGTGGTGACCCCCAACCATAAAATTATTTTCATTGCTACTTCATAACTGTAATTTTGCTACTGTTATGAATCGTAATGTAAATATCTGATATGCAGGATGTATTTTCATTGTTACAAATTGAACATAATTAAAGCATAGTGATTAATCACAAAAACAATATGTAATTATATATGTGTTTTCCGATGGTCTTAGGCGACCCCTGTGAAAGGGTCGTTCGACCCCCAAAGGGGTCGCAACCCACAGGTTGAGAACCGCTGCCTTAGAGGATATAGTGAGGGGAGTTTAGGTAGTATTCCCCAAGATAGAGAAAAGATCAAAATGAACTAGGTGGAATAGGGTACCCCCCCCCCAAAAAAAAAACAGTAAATGAGGGCACAGGGCGTGTTCCATTCCTTCCCCTAATCCAGTGATGGCGAACCTTTTGAGCTCGGCGTGTCAGCATTTTGAAAAACCCTAACTTAACTCTGGTGCCATGTCACATATAGAAATTTTTTGATATTTGCAACCATAGTAAAACAAAGATTTATATTTTTGATATGTATTTTATATATTTAAATGCCATTTAACAAAGAAAAATCAACCAAAAAAATGAGTTCGCATGTCACCTCTGACACGCGTGTCATAGGTTCACCGTCACTGCGGCCTAATCTCTTGAATCTGGTAGCCCTTTGGGAGCTTTACACCTAAGTCGATTTCTGGGAAGAGAAGGCCACCATTTGCTCACTTTACCCTGGGGCCACCCAGCTGCCACCTGTCAGCTGAACAGAGGTGCATCAGAGGCCTGCAGTCAAAAGGCAGCAGGATGGCCAATTGCCATGAATTTCTGCAGCAAGTCTGGCATCTTGGCATCTTGCTGCTCTGCCCCTCCCCGGGTTAATTGCTTGAGAACCTCTGCCTTGGAAGCTGCTTAGTCTACCAACTTCAGCTGCTGCCCTCCTCTCCCTGTGCACTCTAATACCTACCTCTTTACACCTGGAAGGGAAGGGAGGTTTCTCAAAGACCTGGCTCTGCTTGTGAGACCACCCAGGCTCTAATGTAAATGTTTCTCTCCCCCTTTACGCAGCCCCACGGGTAAAGGCAGAATTGCCATGTCCCCCTTGGACTCGATTGCTAGGCAACACTCAGCCATGTGAATTTGTCACTTCTGTTTGGCGCAAATTTCAATTTCACCTCCAACTGTAACAACACTGCTTGATATATTTTAGATGCCACTGTAGGTTGGATGGCATCCCAGGAAAGATGTGAAGTGCTACTGCCAGGAATGAATGATTGGCACTGGGTAAAGCAATTCTCTGAACTCAGCCTTGGCATACCATTAATTGTTAAGTCTGTGCTGCTACCACCAACCTCTTGTCAGAATCATGTCTATTGTAAGCCTCTGCGACAAGACTCCAAATGGTAGAGCTCTCTCCATAAGAATCATGTCGATAATGAAGTAGTGGATTTCTCAGCTCACAACATTTTACTTCTTCCTACTTTCATTTATTGGCTGCACTTTCATGTGCAAAGAAAAATAGTTCCTCATTTGAATATTACTGAGCTAAGTGTTACTGTGTGCCAATTCCTGTTCTGGCCTTAAATAAGAGATTTACCTTCCCTTTGGTTTCCTCATCACTATTTGCTTTCATTAATAGTAGCAATTAAATGTTCTATGAGGAAATAAGTTATTAATAAAAGATCAAATTAATGCTAGATACACTCTGGTGACAATAGATATCTAATATTCAACATGTAAAATTTACATACTGACAATAAGTTAGAAAACACACAATTATAATTTTTGAATAAGCATATACCATCACTGGCAACATGTAATGTTATAAGCCCCAAAGCTTCCATCTAATGAAGTCTATTCAATGTTTCTATACATATGTTGAATATTATTTGTCCTTAAAGACACATTCAATTGCCTAGCCGCCTACATTGAATGTCCTTAAATACTACACAATGGCTCAGTCGACTCTAAAGATGCTACAGTGTGGCATACTTTCATTTCTGTGCTCTGTGCTAAATAATGGTGAAAATAGTAAATCTGTTTTGATTCCCCTTCAGCTCCTCCATCCAGAAACTTTTCAGTCAATTGATTATATTTACCCTCAAATCCAAACATCTTCAGAAAGCTTGGAAATATTTTCCTGGAATGAGTGTAATTAAATAGAAGGAGTCAGTCAGCTCTGAGTAAGAACAGTGTTTCAGACTTTCCGTGCATCCCCCGGTTCATTGGAAACAAAAGAAGTTTCTGTCACAGTGTGACTGAACCATGAAGTGTGCATGTTCTTTTAAGAAAGGCCAAGGGTGCAGTTCTATTTTCTTAGCTCTGCTTTCATATTTATGTGTCTCATTTCCAGCTCATTGCTGATGCCTCAGTTGCGCTATCCATCACCACTTTTATCCTCCTTGTTCCTCAAAAAGAACATAAAATCCTTTTTTATGTGGTGGTAATATTATTGCAAATAAAAGCAAATACCAAAATCTTTATTAGTCTGCCAAAATAATAAACTATTTAATAAAAGCATGCTGTAAAAATAAGGTCATTTGCATCACTCAAGTTACTTGCAGGAAATATAGAAAATTATTGGTCAAAAAACTACAAACTGACAGCAGTTATTTCTGTTGTTCATCTAATGCACTGTGCAATAGGGTTAAAAATTTTTGACATTTTGCATATTTTCTGGGTTTAAATGCTTTTTAATATTGCTCAAAACTGGTTGCACGTTGAAAAGTGAAAAGAGGTCTAATTCTCACAAAATACTAATTTCCACTGTGTAAAAAAGATTTGTGGTGAGGAAAAAGGGCTAACTACACTGGTCTCTTTTTTATATCTATTTTAAAAATGTGGAAGTTGACCTACTAATAACCTTGATATTCTAAGATTTATTGTCTAAATGTTTACCATTTTAATATCCCATATTAATTTTATTTGCTTTGGATTTGTGTCCATGCTTCGGTTGTGTAATGTCTACCCTCTTTGTATTCACCTTTTGTCATTTCTGCATGCACACCAATATAAAATGTTTTATTTGAGGTTAGTTTAACAGTGGAAGATAACAATAAATGTATTATTTCTAAATAAATGTCTAATGTTTGATCTTTTCGCCTACTGTAATATAAACCCACCTAATCTTTTCCCCTTGCAATTTCCATTCTTAGATGGCAGATTTGCAAATATATTATTGATATGTTTATAACATAGCAAAATCAGTAGCATGGTGAGGATTAAGATATCATTTGCATGACAGTCCTTATATTGCCAAGAACAACCTGTGCATCAGTTCTTCTACATAAAAAGCAAACATGACAATTAAGCCAATATCAGAAATCTTTTCAAAATTACATATTAAGTATTTACATTACTTGTTCCACAATGACATTTAAAATCAAGAAAAGCTCTTCAAACTCCAGTTGTTACTATTTTTACTTTACAAAACCTTTTGTCTGTGGTTGTTTGCTTTGAGCCACAAATTAACCATTGCCAGTTTTAATAGCCTCAGGTTAACCTACGAAAATGAGTTGCAATTTCTATACCATGTAATTAACCTGAGGGGTAATTCAACTATGAAAATTTGAACATATGAAATAATACCTTTAGAGGTAAATAAAAGCAATTAAATTCAGACACTGTGTTACGGCCTGAATTGTGATTACCCACCCCACCACCAAAAAAAGGTGCCCTATACCTCAGTATGTAACTGTATTTGGAAATAGGGTCTTTTTGCAATCGTTGAGGTTAAATAAGGTCATATGGGTGGGTCCTAATCCACTCTGACTGGTGTCTTTTTAAGAGGAGAAAATTGGAGACATGAAGAGAAACCAGAAGTGCACACCAAGCCAGCGGAGGAACAGCATATGAAGAAGCAACAAGAGGGGAACTGTCTGCAAACCAAAGAAGAGACCTTGAGGGAACTAACTCAACCAACACCTTGATGGACCTCTAGCCTCCAGAACTGCAAGAAAACAAAAGTCTGTTTCTTAAGTCATCCGGTCTGTAGTATTTTCTTATGGCAGCTCTAGCAAACTAATACACTACGCATTATAAATAGGAATGCTTTAAAAATCTACTTGTGACACCAAATCAAATATGATATTGATTTTGGCCAACTCTACCACCCAATGCATAAAAAGCACACAATCCAACTGACTGTTAGCAACTCAGTCTCCCTGTAGGACCAAAATCCAATCTGACCCCTAAATTCTGTATTGTTATACAGATGTAGTCTGAAATTTTTGCTTCATATTTGAAATTCTGTATTTCATGAGCTCTTAACTTAGGGTCCACAGACCACAAAAGCCTCTTGATATTTATTATAGACCACATTTTGTGAGCTTTGCATATATTCATTGTAATGGGGAGAAGTGTATCATCACAAAAGTTAAGAAACACTTAAATCTTGGGATACTGTTTCTATTTGACCAATCAGTTGGCAATAGAGATTATTGGTCCCTGATAAAAATAAAATCGAATGGTATGTATTTTATTATTTTGTATTTATTTGTTTTCTGAAATATGTTTTTATTGTTTTTATTGATCTTAGAGATAGAGGATGGGGGGTGAGAGAGGGAGAGAGAAAGAGAGAGAGAGAGAGAGAGAGAGGGAGGGAGAGAGAGAGAAACATCAAGGAGAGAAACATCGATTGTCTGCCTCCTGCATGACCCTACTGGGGATGAAGCCTGAAACTCGGGCTTGTACCTTGACTGGAAACAGAACTGGTGAGCTCTCAGTGCGTGGGATGACACTCAACCAACTGAGCCACACCAGCCAGGGCGAATGCTATGTATTTTAATGAACAGGTTAGATAGACAATGGGATAATAATAAATGAATGAGCTGGCTAGCCCTCAGTGAGGTGTTTGACTTAATGAAGAAAGTCATAAGACTTGAAAATTTTGTCAGAGGACCAGATAAATCATGTGGGCTTTTTTTTCTGGTAACTAAATGTTTTCTAAGACAGTTTACTGGCTTGTAGCTTCCACACTCATAAGGATCACATAAATTCTGAAGAATTTGCAATATGGTAGGTTCTAAGGAAAATATCTGCACATCTAGTGAATTCTGTTCTATGCAGAGAAGAGCCTGAGATTAAATGTCTAACCTGGGCCAAGTGCTGTGTCTAAGTCAGTGACACTGTGGGATAGTTCCTAGAGGCCACAGTTCTTTCTTGACATCATCTGCACCCAATTAAAAAGTTCTCCTAAACAAAGCTAACACCTCCCAAGTAACAGTTATTGAATTTGTTGACTGTGGGTTTATATAAATTCTTCTTCCCACCATCCTTCTGGCTTCATCAAATTCAGTACAAGGGATTAGGCCCTGGGAAAAACCATCATGAGTGAGAGAATCCAAAAAGCTGAAATATAAAACCTCCATGCTGCTGCTCTGTGACCCAGCTGTCTGCTATGGATCATACCTAAGAGTAACATGGAAGAAAGGACATCTTTCATCTCTGCCTACCCGCTCACCTCAAGAATCTATTCTTACCCACTTTTTTCTACTGGATACTCAGTGTAGATCTGCTCAGAGGGCACCAAAGCAGGTTGTAGCCTCTCTCAGGGGTGAAGCAAACAGCTCGATGACAAGGTCTTTCAAGGGGCCAGCAGTTTTGAACTCTAGCTAGAGGCATCATCTGATTTGTTGCTCCCATCTCAGACAGTGAGTGGAGACATATTCTCAGAAACATTTGATAAAAGGAACTTCTGCAAAAGGGGTGAGAATTCCTGCTACTAAAGGCAATGTGAACTTGGAGCATTGTACTCTGGTTATAAATATAAATGAGACAATTTTTACCACATATGGCACTTGTTATAAATTCCTATTTTACACAGGAAGAAACTAAAGCCCAAAGATGACAATGGTCTCAAAGTTCATAGTAGACCCAGGACTCAAACCTGGATTTACCTGGCTCTGAAGCTGGTGCTTTGCCAGAACACCAAGTGTTTCCTTGCCTGACCCATCACTTCTTGTTTGGTAAAATTTGGCAGGTCTCTATGCCTATGTTGAATGCAACTACCTAAAAAATAAAATCATCATTCCTCAGGTAAGTAAATTAAAGAGTGCATGCTTGAGGTGGTAAATTAAGCATAGAAAGGGCCTCCCACTAAATGCACATAGCTCTGTTTAAACAGTTGAAATAAAATAGTTGTGGAGACAGGGATGGGGTGTGGGAGTGGAGAAAACCTATCAGTTTATAAAATTCAAGCAAATAGTTCCATACTTTGACTGTGTAAACCAGAGAATCACACTTTCCCATGTCCATTTCACTCCCTAATACAGGTTGAATAACCACAAGTAATTAATTGAAGAAAAGATGGCACAACACTTTATTAGTTTCCTATCGCTACTGTAAAAGTTACCCTAAACTTAGTGGCTTAAAAAAACATACATGTGTTCTTTTATCATTTTAGAGAGCAGATGTCCCAAACCACTTTCATTTGACCAAAATCCAGGTGTCAGGAGGGCTGCCCTCCCTCCACAGGCTCTAGGGGGCACCTGCTTCCTTGCCTTGCCCCCTTCCAGAGCAGCATTCCTCGCTTTCCTTAGCTCATGGCTCCTTCCTTCCTTGTCAGTGTCAGCAAAGTATCATCTTGCTCTGGTCATCATGTGGTCTCCTGTACCTCTCATCCTCTCTCTTATAAGGACCCTTGTGATTACACAGCTCACCCAGTAATTCAGGAAAATCTCATTAGCACAAGATGCTTGATCTAATCACATCTGCAGAGATCCTTTTGTCATTTATTTTTTAAAAATATATTTTATTAATTTTTTTACAGAGAGGAAGGGAGAGGGATAGAGAGTCAGAAACATCGATGAGAGAGAAACATCGATCAGCTGCTTCCTGCACACCCCCTCCTGGGGATATGCCCACAACCAAGGTACATTCCCTTGACTGGAATCAAACCTGGGACCCTTCAGTCCCCAGGCTGACACTCCATCCACTGAGCCAAACCAGGTAGGGCCCTTTTGTCATTTAAAGTAACATTCACAGGCAGAGATGAAGACCTACCCAGATATTTTCGGGGATAGTATTCAGCCAATTACAGGCATTCATATACAAATTTTATTTATTGAGGTATACTAGAGAGTTGAAGATCATATTTAGATATTTTAAGCTAACTTCTATATGTTATTAAGGGTGTGGTAATAATATTTATCGAGTGCTTCCTTTGTGCCAGGCACAGCTCTCTCTAGATATTGTACAGGTTAATAGCAACAAAACAAATGATCAGATAGGTTTTTTTGTTATTCCCATTTTAAGGATGGGGAAACTGAGGCACATAAAGTAAGATTACCAAACATGCCCAAGGTCACAACTACTTCTTTAAATTATCCAGATTGCATTTATAAACAGGCTCCTTAAAATGTCATTTCCTATTGCCCAGGCAGTTATTCCAGTACATTACACAGTACTTGATAGACTTACAGCTACAATGTGTTCTTTGTATCGAAGTTTTTTCAGATGAACTTTCATTTCCTTGCTTTGGTATTCTTACTTGGAATGATTTCTAAACAATAAACCTGCTAATCTCTTATTCTGCTACCAGTAATGATAATCCTAATTTTATTTCCTGAGCACCTTTCTTTCCTCCAAAGGTCACATAGTTTAGGCTAGGGTTACATAGTAAAAGAAAGCAATTTCTCTCACGGAAGAGGCATGTGATAGATAGCAGGCCTTGGCAGGTCTTGGCTTATCCTCAATTTCTCTTGTTACCCCTTTTGAAAGTTTTCTCTGGATGTGTTTCTCATAACTTTTGAAACTTCTTTCCATACCCTTGTTTTCAATGGCCCCTTATAGGCTTACACATGGAAATCTGTTTCCCTTATCCTTATAGGTCACCCATGTTCTTATTTTTCTTTGTAGCAGGGGAGGGGAGAATAAACAAACAAATAAACAAAAAACCAGCTGTCATTTAAAATCTTTACACCCATTCCTTAACCTTTGAAGCTTTCTTTAAACCTCAGCTATATGATTCTATGTGGGGACAAAGAAGAGTCCTTTTTTTTCTTTAACTTCTTTCTGGATTTTTGAAGATCGCATATTAAGTAGTAGAAAGTTTAGAATTTGGAGATAGTGAAAGTTGCTTGGCCCTAAACTCATTGGAAACAATTATTGAGCTGTTTTGTTTAGCCTTTGAGTTACCCCAAGCATGCAAGATTTGCTGTGTTATTGGATTATTTCCCTTGTAACATTATCAGATTATATAACTTCCTGGTTCCTTCAACTTAATGAAGTGGAGTAACCCTGATGGTGAGAGTTTCATACACTACACCATGGAGGAGGGACAATGGTTTTCAGCAGACTCCGGCCTTTTAACACCTCTTAGCCCATGACATAATTAGTGATTTATTACATTTCTCTCTATGCCAAACAAAGACATAAATATACCATGGTAATATTATGCATAAAGCAGTGGCATCTTAATGAAATGGTGCCTAATTGGCTGCAGTCATTGGCCAAGCTGTGTTGAAACCTATAGGAAAAGGTTGATTTAATTTTTCTAACCATGAACAGCACTGAGAGCAGATGATACTGAGAGAAGGCCCTGTACAGTCAAGAGCCATGAAGTTAGAAGTTAATTAGTACAGTGGTGGGAATGCATGAGCTAATTAAAAAGCTGAGACAGACATCATACTTGTAGCTTTATATCAGTCTCAACGCTTATTTTAATAGATCTAGAGAGAGAGAAAATCTGAAAGCATTGTTCTTATGACTAAGTTTAGGGTGACCTGTAAAACTTTTTAATTGCAACGTTATTGAAGAAGAAACTTCTGAAATAGAATAGGGAGCAGGTTCCTCAAGTGACTTAGCAGTTTTCAGTAGCATCAACTGTTGGAGTAAAAACAAAGATTTCTAATCTTAGAACTTGGCAGGTGAGTGAGTAACAGATTTCTCGATATGGTATTTTGATTTTTGAGAAATACATGGATTTGTGACTTTTTTCTTTTGCCTGCTCCACATTCAGCACATATTTTATTACCCACTTGGGAGGTTGATTACAAATATTTTTCATTAAAAGAATTCTTGGTTCTATGTTAACTGAACAGTTTACTACACCTTTGCCTTTTTGGGGGATCTGTAAGATAGTTCAAATCTGCGAAAGTGAGTATATCCTTGAATATGCTGATAGTAAGATAGATGTAGGCTTGTGCATGTATGTGTTTGAATGGAAGAGAGGACCTAATTTAAAAGTTTAGGTTTTTAGTTTTAGAATTTCTTTTTGAACATCATTGGTTTCTGTCACTTTATTAATTTCTTTCTCAACTGTTTTATTTTACTGATTTCAAATGTTGGCAAGAAGGTGCAGAGTTGTTTGAGATATTTTTACACCCTGCAGCACACCATCTTAGGTTTCTTTAAGTGCGATGAATGTTGTATTAATGAGGGCTGTTGTCAACACTATGCCAATAAAACTGCCAATTAAGACAAGAAAAGGTACTCCTAGAGATTTTTTTAAACATAAATTTGCTAGGTAATTGGGTTATATAAAAAACATTTAAAAAAATAAATTCCCTGCTAATAAAATGCTTTTGAGTCAACTGGATTCTACCTATAAATTTTGCTCTTCCCTGTAGTCTCTATACCAGCCTTGCAAATAACCCCTTATTCACTTGCCCACTGCAAGGAACCATGTGGGCCTCGGGAGTAATAAAGACTATGAGTTTGCTGTTCATGCAGATGTCTCCTGAGGTGAGGGCAGGTGGGGAAAATATAGAGGAAACCAAATTTTGAAAATTATTTTCAAGGCTGATATAACACACTTTACAGAATGAAAACAAAAGTCTTTAGGATTTGCATTATATGAGAGGGAACACAAAAGCCATTTTTTGCTATGGTGGCAAACAGATACTAGCCAGCCTCTCAGAGAATATGGTACTTTGCCCTGACAAAGTAAATTGTGAAAATGCCAGATTTAGATACCATTCCGTCTTACAGAATGAAGTCATCTATACAGAATGAAGTCATCTAGCACAGTAAATCCTTTTAGTTGTCTTTCTTCAGTAGGTCATTCCTCACTTACTGTACATTAATATTTCAAACACAGTATGGTTTGTTGTGAAGTATTGTATGTCTAAAATTCTTAAATACTTTCAAACAGCAGCTAAACTGTCCTTGGTTATTAACATAAGTTTAAAAATTATCAGTAAATTTTTTTCATGACCCACATGTTTAGAATCATTGTAATTGTTTAGGAATGGTATAAAAATAACCACACCCTTTGGCTATGGTTATTTAACATTAAGCCAATTCAGTATGCATTTTGCCTCCATAAACTTGGTAATACTCTGAAAAACTCCCCTTACACTACTGGTAGCTTGATGTAAGCTTCTATTTTTTCCTTCTTTACCAGAAGAAAAAAATTACTTCTTTAAAATTGTCATTTTTATTTAGAGGTCATTTAACTCTTTTCTTCATTATAGTCTCACGCAAAACATAAGAGGCCTAATATCTGTGTTAGTAAAGAATTTTCAAATAATTTAAAATATTTTACCTTTCTTTCATATTACTCAAACTAAGTTCACCCATCTACCCATCCACTTAATCATCCAATACTGATTAAATGCCTACTGGGTTAGGCAATAGGACAAATATAAATATACTAGAGGCCCGATGCATGAATTCATGCAAGACTAGGCCTTCCTTCCCCCAGCTGCCGGCACCAGCTTTCCTCTGGCACCCGGACCTGGGCTTCCCTCCCAGCTCCGGCTTTGTCCCAAAGGACCTCCAGAAGGATGTCCTGTCTAATTAGCATATTACGCTTTTATTATTATAGATGTAATCTCTTCTTTTGAGTGTATTATTTAAAGTGCTAGCAGGGAAACAACAGAATTTAATAAAAGGACCATGTATAGAAGTGTGTGCAGAATTGAAGAATCTGAAAGGGGTGTTGAGATAGCCAGACCCCAGCAGCTGTGGGAAGACTAAACTATTCCTAGTCCTGAAGGGGGAAAGTGAGGAAATGGTGTTAGTAGTACTTGTCCAGAGATACAGCTAGGGAAGCAGGGCCACGAGGCAGAAGAGTTCAGCCACTGCCATAAACACAGCAGGAAGGCAGAAAGAAAGCAGAGAAAGAAATATTCCAAATTGTCTTTTTTATTCTCCTGTGTGGCCCTCCCATTGGCCAAACCCAACAGAATGCCAGAGGGCAAGAGTCTGAGTGATGCAATCCAACTGGATTCACATTGGGGCAGAATAGGACAGAGAGTAAATCGGGGGTATGAGAAGCAGCCTCTAAGGTGGATCTCAGTGAGCCCTCCCTCCTGGTATTCACTCGCTTGTGTAATATCCTCCCCTTGAAGGTGGGGTGAACATACTCACACACTTCTGATGAACAGAATATGATAGCAGTGTTGGAATGTAACTTCCATGACACGGCTTCATTCTGGCTTCCATCTGGGGTTTCCACATTGGGTACTCGCTCTTGCCCTCACACTTGCCTGCTCTATGGGAAGCCAGCTGCCATGTTATGAACTGCCCTATGGAGAGTCCCCTGGCAGGAAAATGAGAAAAGTCTCCAGCCTAGCAAGGAACTGAGGCCTTTAGTCCAAGAAGCCATGAAGAAGGAAGTGAATCCTGCCACTATCCATGTGAATGAGCTTGGAAGTGGATCCTTCACTAATCAAACCTTTGGGTGAGGAAAATGAGGAGCCCCAAATAGACAAAGGACTGTCTCAGCTTCTGATTGAATGGAACAATTACTATGTTTCCAGGCAAAAAATTGTCCTACCTTGAGAATTAGAACTCTAAAACTTCTAGACCCTTAAGTGAAATACAAGATATAATAATGAGAGAGGTAACTCCCACCTGAATCTCTATACTCTGGCCGTGGGAAAATGGCACTATATATCTACTGTTAGTTTAAGGCATAGTACATTTGATAGCATAGCAACCTGAATTCTCCAGCTGTTGTATTAGCCTCAGCTGATGAAAATGTATGTTTTTTTATATATTCAGAAGCTGTAGAATAGCCATAGGGTGGGTCTATTGACTTATTGCAGCTGCTGTCAGAATTGAATCAAGACTTTATTCATCACCTGAACTCCACAAGTCCCTATCTGACCACTGGACCGTGGTAGTGTTTTGTATCCTAAGGACTAGCATTATCTGAGTCACTATCTAAAAACTTCCAGTACTAGGGATTTCCCTTCCCCAGTAAAAATCATCCTGGTAAGTGACCATAGGTTCATGGAGAAGAGCCATGGAGGCCATTTGTGGCCATATTGCAGGGAACATTCATCCTCAAAGGGCTCTGGCCTGCTCCGTAATTAAAGGGCTTCAGGTCTGTGAATGGGCTTACATCTGGGAACTGGGTATAAGGCTAAGAATTCTTATTACAACTTAAGTCATTTTTTTATTTTATATAAATTAAGAAACATCCTAGAAGGCTGCCCATCTGTTAAATCCCCAGTGAAGTTATGATCATTTAGTCATTGACACATATCCATGCTGATCAAAATACTTTGATTACCACCCTGTAAATATCTCTTATTAGGATAATTGTGCTCACCTTTTCTCTGATACTTGGCTGTAATACTCTATGATCCCTTTTTATTTGTTCTATACAAGTCAGAGAGTTCATTTTCATGGCAAGATCTCCCATGTCCTTCATCAGCTGTTAGGGACAGCCACCACAGAAGTTCTGAAGGATGCTGCTATTCCCCTCACCAATGTATTTTTATATGTTTTGATGAAGGAGGTGTCCTTCAGGATGATCTGGGGTAAGGAAGGTAAGAGAATGATGGAGCAAATTGCACATTTAAATCTGTTCTAACATTCTCATTTCTCTATGCCGTCAAGCTTCCTTTTCTACATTATATCAAGAAAATTATGTAGCACAATCTCATTGACCACAGCCAACTATTGAATCCAGGCTCCTAGTAATCAACCGTTAGACTCACTCTCAGCTGAGTTTATTCTTGTATTATTTAATAATTATTGTATTGGTTTTTTTTACAAACAATTGTAAACCTACCTTTTCCCCACCGTGTGTGTGTGTGTGTGTGTGTGTGTGATATACAGAGTTTCTCAAACTTTAATATGCACCAGAATCACCTGGTGGATTTGTTAAAACAAATTTCCAGGCCCCATGTCCTAGGATTTCTCAGTCATAACAGGATGGGTCTTGGGAATTTGCATTTCTAACAAGTTCTCAGGTGATATTGATGCTGGCTGGTCCAATGACCACACTTTGAGAATCACTAATTCAATCTTACAGTTCATTTGCCTTGACCCAATATCTTTAGAATTCAATCTAATTCATGCATGCCAGATTTTTGCTTTTAAAAATTAGCAAGAGGATTTCCTCCCAGAGCAGACCTTCCAATTTTCTCTCAGAGTTGTGCTGAGATTTAATTCTCATTATGGCCCTGGAGGCATAAGGGGTGGTGATGAATGGGGCAGGCATATCTTGAGGAAAACAGATACCACCTTGAGAGGCAACTGTCCCAAGTGAAGTTATTGAACAGTTCCTCTGCAAGGAAGACCAGTCCTTAGAGACAATGGGAGAGAGCTGCTTCATCTCTTAAGAGAGGTTCAAGAGGATTTGGAGATTCTAAGTGCTCATTCTCATTTATGCCTGCCCAAATGTCCCCATTCCAAATCTTAGTGTTCATTTGTTCCCAACAAGTGCCTCTATGTTAGCACAAAAAAATATATATGAATTCAAAATGTGGACCGTAGGTTAGAAAATCTTGCTTAAAACATCCACAGAAACTTCCTCGATATTCCCTTCATGCTTTGGTGTAAGAGTTCAAGCACTAAGCTTATCATTTTCCTTTTATAAGCTTTACATTGTAGAGCTAGTCAACCCATCCCACAATCTTTTAATCATCACTGTCGCCATAGTGATCAAATGCCACAGCAATGCGTGATCTAATGCCTTGCCCAGCTGACACTCCACCCAATATTAATATCAGTTATAATCTAAGTAATTGTGTTGTAACTGCATGTCATGAATTACAATTTATGACTCACTTTCTTCACTTAATTATCTTCTCAATAAACTTGTTCAAATTGAGTAACCTCATTTTTACATACCAATACGATCTCTCTCACAATTGCTTCCCCAATTACTTTACATCTTGGTGTTCTTCATATGAATTCAAAATGTGGTTCAGAAGTATTTAATCTAAACAGCTAAAAGTCTCCTATAACAATATTCAGTGACAAAACAACTTTTGAAATAAAATAATTTTCTACGAAAATAAATGCAGCTGGAATTTAGCATCCAAATTAATTACTTTGCATTTAATGCCTGTTATTCTTGCTTTCACCCAATGAATAAATACCTTTCAACACTTCCTATGCACCAGGAAAACAAACAAACTATCGAACTAGAGATACAGCAATAAGGAGGTGGGTAGGTTCTTCTGTTTGCCCTCCCAAGACCCATGCTTCATCCTTCTCTGCCTTTGTCTGTGTCCCAGGATGCTAATCCCCATGAACTCCATGGGCAGGCTTACTTTGACTTTCTGTGAGATTCAGCTAGTGGGAAGCATTGGTAGGGAATGGGAGGGCCGATGGAGAAGGAGGTAGGGCCATTTCTTCCTCTGTGATTTCCCTTTCTTGGTGCACTATGTGATAGTGTCTGTATCTATGCTCCTATTGAGTGATTTCTCTTCCATTGCTCTAGCCTCTAAAAAGGTCCAATGACACCATTTTCTTCCTTTGGCTATCAGACTTGCAGGTACTATTATCTTCCTGATGTTGCTAGTTTTTGCTTAATTTTGCCCACAACTCTAAAATTTTTTCATTCAACTTCTTTCAAATCCCAGCTTCCTGCCATTAGTTTGACCGGTACAATGTGGTACAATAGTATAGGACATTCTTTGCCTTCATGAAACTGACAATGTAGACATTTAATATATTATGAATGGAAAGCACAAAGTGCTATGGGACCAAATAGAGGAGTATCTTGCTTAGCCTGAGATGTCCAGAAAGGTTTGTCTTGTGAAAACTAAGACTAGAGAGGCAAGTGCACGTGTATTTATGTTTTGGCAAACAGCCCTCTGTTTTTGTATCAGAGGTCTGTGAACTAAAACTGTTTGAGAATCTTGAAAATTGACCCTACAGAAAACATTTTGCTAGATTTGTATTTGTTAGAATAAGGTAAATTTTGCCTAATTCAATTTCACAGTTCATTTTCTTTTACCTAAAACCCTTAGAAGCCTTCCTTGCCAGGTCACTGTCCATGCAAATTGGGAAAATTATCTCCTCCCTGAGATAGTTCAGAGGCCTCTAAATTCCAGTGACCTTTAAAATCTCAGTGGTTGACACTAACAAAGCCTTATCTCTTAGCTGGGGGTTCTTTTTCAGGTCATAGGATGGTAGAGTAATGGCTGAATGATTGCCAGTCTCTTGGCAGAGGGGAAAGAGAACCTGTGAACCATTTGCTGGCTCTTAAAGGCTCTTCTTGAAAGTGACTTCTGTTACCATTGTTCATTTCATTGGCCCAAAGAAATAACATCATCAGAAGGCAGAGATGGATGGTCCCTCCACAGGGAAGGAAAATAGAAAATGTGGCCTGGCTGGTGTGGCTCAGTAGTTGAGCCTCAACCTATGAACCAGGTGGTCACAGTTAGATTCCTAGTCAGTGCACATGCCCAGTTTGCAGGCTCGATCCCCAGTAGAGGATGTGCAGGAGGCAGCTGATCAATTATCTCCTCTCATCATTGATGTTTCTGTCTCTCTCTCCCAATCCATTCCTCTCTGAAATCAATTAAAAAATATTTTAAAAAATCGGTGAATAGTAACAAAAGCTACTACATCTACCAGATCAGATGTTGCAATAGATAAAAATCATTTAGTCTTGAAAAGTCTTGGGAAGCAAAAGTCTTTTCCATGAGATACAAAATTAATGTTGAGTTTTTAACTAGGTCTAAGTGATAAGACCAAATGTTCCTTTCCATCCACACATTAGTATTCTGCACTAATAGTATTAAAATATTTCAACTGACAATAATTATTCTACATTTCAAAAGAGAGCAGAATTAAGGACATATAAATTAAATTTCCTTTTGCCTGAGAGGGAAGAGGAGTCAGTGGTGAAGAAAAAGAAAGAAAATCCTAAAAACAAATCTGGTAGATTAATTTATTTGTTATTTATTAACTTATATCTTCACCTTTTATTTTTTGAAAATATTTGAGGGGATTTAAAAGAACAATCCTTTCTAATTATTTTTATTATATTTTGAAATATCAAGTCAAATTAATATCCACTACAATTTTCTAAAGAATTACTTATCTGTAAAAAGTGTTCACTTTTCCAAGTCAGAATATAAAATTACATGCACTAAAAATAAAAATGTTAAAATTATGTGTATATATAGGTACTAACAAAAATTAAATATGGAAAAATTAAAATCAATGTTTGTAAGGAAATATAGAAGAATGTTCTTTTGTTTAACTTCTGAAACTATTATAACAATTATGTGGTGAATAATTTTAAGCATTTATTGTCTATTATTTATCAAACATATCAAATACCCCCCATTATTTTGATTTCATCAATGCTTACATAGTAAATTTTGCTTGCTTAAAAACCTTGCCTGTTTCATTTCTGTCATTTTTTTTTTGTGTGGATAAATTAAATCATATGAAATATATGTTCTCCTTCATCATACCTTAACCGTTTTCAAACATCAGTAACACTCTGTGTATTTGTACATGCTCAGATACATAGATGAGAAATGAAAAACAACATTAGAATTATGTATCCACATAATCCAAAATACACAATTGCTAAACACAATTAAATTTTAGTCTATTGGGTTGTACAAAAAGAGCAAAGCCAATGTACAGAAATCTTATTGGTAAAATGAAAGCTCAAATTGAAAATGACTGTAATTAAAATGTCATTCAATCAAATTCTAACATATTATTATAATTGCAATGAGAAAATTTTCCAGCTCTAAATTCTCTTTTTGTAGGCTAGTTTTTCCCGTTCATCTAGCAAGTTGCTCTACTTCAGAGAAATATGTTTTCCATTTCAATAAACTAGTTTACTTAAATATTGCTGTTGCTATTGAGTCACCGTTTCAAATTTAGTTTGTTGGACTTTTGCATTCATCTAATTACTCAGAAACACACAGCTGGACAGAGAAGATTATTCATATGTTTTTACCAGAGCCATCATGCTCCATGAGGAAAAAGAAATGACAGATGGGCATACCATTTATGATGTGCCCAATATTTTCAAAGCTGTAGTAGGCCACTTTCAAACGATTGATTTAGAATCTAGGGCATTTATATATTTGGACAACATTTTAGAGGGGGAAAATAGGTGTAACATTGAGCCTGTTGTCATCAGTTTTTAAGCTCATCTTATAGAGAAGTTCTCAATGAAGAGAATCAGTGGTTAAACATGCATTCTCTACATTTCTTGAGAAATGTTCTTTTCCAATTAGATTCTTAAAGGCTTTTTTTCTTCTATAATGGATTATTATTACAGCACTAGAAATACAGAATGTATATGTACCATTACATTTCAAAATTGCAATCAGATTTATGATTCTGAAACTTATAATCTGGCTTGAAAGTCAAAACACCTGGGTTCTTGTCCCAGGTTCTTGTCCCAAGTTCTGTCACCAACACACTGTGTAGCCAAGCACTAATTACCTGGTATATCTGTGTTTTTGTTCTTTCAGTTGTAAATTAAAAAGGAAATATTTTCTTCAACCTATTTCACAGGGATTTTATTAGAATACTAGAGGCCCGGTGCATGAAATTCGTGCATGGGTAGGGTCCCTAGGCCTGGCCGGTGATCAGGACCAAACGGGGCCTTCTGGCTGCCGGCCAGGGCCTCCCTTCCTCAGGCTGCCGGTCACTGGCCGGGGCCTTCCTTCGTTCTGCACCACCCCCTGGTGGTCAGCACACATCTTGGCGAGCGGTCGAACTTCCAGTCAGTAGAACTCCCGAGGGGACAATTTGCATATTAACCTTTTATTATATAAGATATGAAACAGAACTTGTTAAAGTAGTTGGAGTTTATCAAAAGAAAGATGATCCATAAATCCATTTAATAATTATGCAACACTATACATCCCACCAGATCAGAAATATCTTCTTAAATAAGAAGTACAATGAATAAAATTATTAAGAAAAAGAACTGGGAATAAACCTTTTGAAGAAGAATATTAAATATATCAATTTATCAGTTTAAAAACCTCTGAAGTTCTATGGTGCAATTTTATAAATAAAACATTTGGCAATAGAGATGGAATTGAGTGCAAATATTAGTCTTACTTCCAATGCATTGAATAGGTAAAAATGAATTTCAAAAAAGAATTTCAACAACGGTCTCCAACTTGCTGAGACAGCTTGAGAGTTGAATCTAAAAGACTTGCTTACTAATTGGGGAAAGATAAGGGAGAGAGGAAGTTAAGAATTATATTGGAGACTAAATAGTGGATCATATCCCCTAAAAAAATAAATTGGTAGAAGTATGAGTTGGGGTAATGGGAGTAGGAATGTGGCATATCAAGATATTAACCTTAGTTTTCAATGTGCTAGAGATGCAGGTGCCCAGCATTCTTTAAATTAATTTTATTCCTATTTTGTTTTGCAGAGGTTTCACCTAGTCATGTTTACTAGAATTTGAAGAGCCTGGTGTTCTTGATAGAAATCTTTAAAAATATCTTTATTCTTTAATATAAAGTAGTTGAAAAGAACGAGATAAATCTATATGCACTGATAAGGAATAATGTCATAGATGTACTTGAAAATACTAAGTACACAACAGTGAATATAGTATGCTCCCCTTGGTGAAAAATAAAAGTGATATATGCTTATGTATTCATAAACTCATTCTGGAAAGATATGGAAAAATTGGTAATTTGTTGTCTCACAGGAAGAGATCTGGGGGACTGGAAGTCTGAGAAGAGTGAGAGAATAATTTTATGCCTAGCTCTGAAATTTACATTTTGTGACATGTAAATAGTCACACCAGCTTTCTTTTGAATAGTGTTCATGTAGTTTATTTTTTATCCATCCCTTTACTTCTAACCTGTCTGTGCCTTCATATTTAAAGTGAATTTCTTGTAGACAGGTTTAGTTGAGTCTTTGTTGACCAGTCTTTCAATGTACATTTTAAGTGTTTAGACATCGGCACTTAATACGTTATTGATATATTTTTATTTAAATCTACCATCTTGATATTTGTATTCTGTCTCATCTTTTCTTCTTCCTTTTCTCTTTTTTTCTGCTTTCCTTTGGACTAAATGAACATTTGTATATTATTCGATATAAACTCCATTTTGGCTTATTAGCTATAAATCTTTGATCCACAATTTTTAGCATTTGTTTCAGGGTTTACATGTGGCAGATACTGTGACAAGTGCATTTATATACATTTTTACTCTCCACCTCATAATGTAAGTATAAATATTCCTGTTTACAGGTGAGGGAAAAACATTTTGCTGAAATTACAAATTAATGTCTCAGAACCAGAATTCAAACCCATATTTGCCTCACTCCAAAACATACTTTGGAATATTAGGAAAATAATGGAATAGCTTTTCAACCTTTCATATAGCTAGAAGACAACCCTTTTTTAGGGTTGTCCATAAAAAAGACAACCCTAGCCGGTTTGGCTCGATGGATAGAGCATCAGCCTGCGGACTGAAGGGTCCCAGGTTCGATTCCGGTCAAGGGCACATGCCCGGGTTGTGGGCTCGATCCCCAGTTGGGGGTGTGCAGGAGGCAGCCGATCAGTGATTCTTTCTCATCATTGATGTTTCTAACTCTCCCTCTTCCTTCCTCTCTAAAATCAATAAAAAAATATATATTAAAAAAAAAAAGACATTTAGCTAACTTTTGAATTTGTTGTTCTCCATGATGGAGTACAGAAAAAGCATACCTAAAAGAGATAGAATGAATCTCAAGCATACAATTTTTAACAACGATTTCATACAATAATTAATATAACACAATAATTTGTGTCTTTCAGAAATAGGGTTGATTAGTGCTGAAGCATAGACAAAGGAGATTCAGGAGGTAAATGATGGCAATGTCCTTCCGGATATATCTTGGGAATAAGATATTTTAGTCAAAATAATCATCTGGCCATTTCAGTGGCAGACATAGTATAGAGCTTAAGAGCATTAGAAACTTTAGAACTAGACTGCCTGGGTTTGAATACTGACTCTGCCACTTTTTAGTTCTAGGATTTTGGAAGATGCTATGGAATGAATGTTTGTGTCACCTGAAATTCATAACTTGAAGCTCTAATCCATAATATGATGATATTTGGAGTTGGGACCGTGGAGAAGTAACTAGGTCAGGAGGTTGTACCCCTGTGAATGAGTGCTCTTATAAGAAGAGACTCTCCCTGTCATGTGAGGATATAGCAAGAAGGTGTCTACCTGCAAACCAGGAAGAGAACTCTCACTAGAACACGATGATGCTGGCATTCTGATCTTTGACACCCCAGCCTCCAGAACTGTAAAAAAAAAAAAAGTCTGTTGTGTAAGCCACCCAGACCATTGCATTTTGTTAAAGCAGCTCAAACTAAGACAGTAAGGTTATTTAACTTCCTTGTGCTCGGTGCCCTCATCTACAAATAGGAATAACAATGAATCTTACTTCACAGTTTTGCAGCAATGTTTAAAAGAGCCACTATACATGAAACACTTCAAGACAAGCAATAACAAGTGTTGGAGAGACAGGTACAACCACTATGGAAAGCAGTCTGGTGATTCCTCAAAAAATTAAGAATAGAGCTACCATACAACCCAGAAATCCCTCTCCTGAGTATATACCCCAAAAACTCGAAATCATGTATTCCCAAAGATATATGCACCATATGTTCATTGCAGCATTAGTCACAGTGGACAAGTTATGGAAACAACCAATGTGTCCCACAATAGAGGACTGGATAAAGATGTGGTACATATACACAATTGAATACTATTCAGCCATAAGAAAGGATGAAATAGGGCCATTTGCAACAACATGGATGGACCCTGAGAATATTATGCTAAGTGAAATAAATCATTCAGGAAAAGCTAAGAACCATATGATTTTACTCATATGTGGGATATAAAGCTGAAACTTGTGAACACAAACAGCAGTGTGGTGATTGCCAAAGGGAAGAGGGTGCAAGTAGAAGGGGGTCCTAATATATGGTGACAGGAGAAGATTTGACTTTGGGTGGTGGGCACATGGTACAATATACAGATCTTGTAACATAGAAACCCACACCTAAAACTTATATAATTATGTTGACTAATGTCATCCCAATAAATTTAATGAAAAAATAAAATATTACCTTTGCCTGAATGGATTAAAAAAAAAAGAACACTTCAAAAGTGCCTGGCCCCTATGAACTGCAATTATTATTACTATAGATGCACCAGACATTCATACTATGATGTTCTTACATTTATGCTCCAAATAATTACTTCATTCCTTTTTTCCTAAATCCTCACCAGGCAACCTTCTGATGGCTTCCTGTATGCCATGGCATCAGGGATGTGCCCTGACTTGAGATTTAAATCCTATCAATGTCTCTGAGGAGTAATTATCTGTGGCATTTTTTATTTGATTATCTGAGTCTTTACCAATCAGTACATCATTGAAATGTGCTGCCAAGGGAGCGGAATTCAGGGACAGCCTGCAGCTTTTTTATTACCAGCAATAGTGTTTGGCTATGGAGAGTTCCCTTTAAGTAAACTGGCAAGGGATTGAGATATTTTTGAGGCTGACTTTCTATTGACCTATTTTGTTGGCTCTACAAACTAATACATAGAGTCATTTGTATGTAACAGTTTGAGACTTTAGGATGTGATCTCACAAAGGCGTTTGAAAGGTGAATCTCGGGCAATCATTTTGCTATCTATCAGAAGAATTACTTTAAACTCTACTTGTTGACAGTGATTGAGCTGTAGTCACCTTTACACTATACATACAGAACACTATGCATGCAAGGGTCTTGCTAAGCCATGTTTTCTTGAAATTTAGGAAAATTACTTATAGGCAAATGGATATTACTAATCCTATCTAATAAAGAGGGAATATACTAATTGACCCTCATGCTGTCACAAAGATGGCGGCGCCCACAGCCAATAAGAAGGGAAATATGCTAATTGACCACCACACCCTCAAAGATAGCAGCACCCACAGCCACAAGATGGCCAGCAGGGGAAGGCAGTTGTGGGCAATCAGGCCAGCAGGGGAGGGCAGTTGGGGGCGATCAGGCCGGCAGGGGAGTAGTTAGGTGTCGATCAGGCTGGCAGGGGAGTGGTTAGGAGGTGATCAGGCTGGCAGGCAGAAGCGATTAGGGGCAATCAAGTAGGCAGGCAGGCGAGCAGTTGGGAGCCAGCAGTCACGGATTGATGAGGGGGATGTCTGAAGGGTCCCAGATTGGAGAGGGTGCAGGCTGGGCTGAGGGACACCCCCCTCCCCCAGTGCACAAATTTTATGCACCGGGCCTCTATTTAAAAATAAGTTTTCCCCATTAACATGAATCTTCTTTTTTTTAAAAAATATATTTTATTGATTTTTTACAGAGAGGAAGGGAGAGAGATAGAGAGTTAGAAACATCGATGAGAGAGAAACATCGATCAGCCGCCTCCTGCACATCTCCCACTGGGGATGTGCCCGCAACCCAGGTACATGCCCTTGACCGGAATCGAACCTGGGACCCTTCAGTCCGCAGGCCGACGCTCTATCCACTGAGCCAAACCGGTTTCGGCAACATGAATCTTCTTAAAAACACCTTGCCAGGACTCAATATTAGTATGTTACTATGGTCAGGATTAATATATATATATAATAAATTTTTATTGATATAAGAGAGGAAAACAGAGGGAGAGAGAGATAGACACATCAATGATGAGAGAGAATCATTGATTGGCTGTATCCTGCATGCCCCACACTGGGGATTGAGCCCGCAACCCAGGCATGTGCCCTGACCTGGAATAGAACCGTGACCTTCTGGTTCATAGATCAATGCTCAACTGCTGAGCCATGCTGGCTGGGCAGGATTAGTATATTTGTTTGAAAGTAAATTAAACTATTTCCTTAAAAAATACTGTTGTTTATAACTTAGACTTCCATAAATACAGATGGACTTTCCTTCAAATACTATTAGTTTGAATGAACTCTTTATTCTACATTTCTTACTCCAACAGTGTATAATGTCAACGAAATAGCATAAATGTTTCTTCTCCTCCTTATGTTATTTTGTGAGTCATTCTGTCTTGGTGGGCAGCCATGGAAGTAACCCACTCAGATCTCCTTTCAAACATCCCTGCTGTAGTGAGCACAGATGCCTGACACCTTTCAATTGGGGAGTTCATGGCAGGCCATGCTTCTTTCCCCTGGGCTGCTCCCAGTCTTTGAGCACAGTAGGAGCATTAACCTGGTCTTTCTTGTAAGCACAGCTTCGGCTGGCCCCAATAACTCTACAGGCACAGAATCCCATTCAGAAGAGAATTTAATAAGAAAAATCACTTTACAGGGAAGGAGGTATGGGAGGGGGCCCATATCCATGGGATCTGTCATATCATACACTGCAATATTGACATGAAGCTGCCTTCATAGAGTACTTGAAAGGCTTACTGAGGGAAGAGCTAACTGAGCAGCTGAGAGACAGTAATTTGAAATGATAACCACACCATTCCTCAGGATATAGTACAGGAACTGAATCAGAGATCTCTATAGGGCACTGTATCTCCCATACAAAGGATACATGGATCTGAGAGCCAAGGGGTGAGAGCAAGGATGGCCTCTGTGGAGGCCATAGCTGAGAGAAAGGGGGATGAGGATGCATAGTGGAAAACAGAATAAGTACCAGAATAGCCCCAAACAAACTGCAATGAGAGGCACTACAGTTTGTCCCATTATTTTCCTCTTTCTAAGTTTCTCCTTAGCAAGAGGGGTTCATAGGAATCAGCGAAGAGCTTTATGATGAACTGATTGATAGATTCCAGCTGAAGCACTTTGGAATCCACTGCCAAGTTTGCACCAGGCCAAGCTTTTCCTGCACTGCTCTCAGACAATGACTGAGCATGGAAGAAGTACTAGAACTGGGCTGTTCCTGATCAAAGTTGGATTCCTCTAATGGACAACTTTAAGTCAGGACTTCCCATTGGTCTGGTCTATTTCAGAACTTCAAATACATATTAAACTGGAATAGATTGAACCCACTACTTATACTTTGGCCCGGAGGGTCCATTCAAGCGCAGAGCCTCTGTATGGCAGCTCTGAGAGGAAGGCCTTCATGTGGGGAACTATACAGTTTTTTAAGAAGACACACACATGTAGTAGTGTTACATTAGGCAACCAGAAAAAAATTATTAAGTGACAGAATTCAAATAGAAAGCTTCAAAAAGGAGGCAGGAGATGGCGAGAGAAACAATATTTGAAGAGGGTGAGGGGGATCAGAGAAGAGATGTTTAATAAAAAGGCACTTACTTAACACCAAGGCACTAGGATGAGTCCAGAGGAGAACAACTCCATCAAGCCAAAGAGTGGGCACCCTTGCATAATTGTCTCAACATGTTTAACTCCAGAATATACACACTATAATATATTTACTTGTTGAGAATGTCTTAAAGCTTATAAATCCCAGTTACCAGAGAGAAACCAAAAAAACATCATAATCTTAAGGATATAGTTTTAGGAAGAGACTCTCAGTATTTTCTCTCCCCATTCCCTCGTGGCAAGTGGTAAGAAAAGGATATCCCTTGGTAGAAAATGTAGAGGGTGTTCTAAACCTATTTCGTAAGAATCACTCACCGTGTTAATTATTTCTAATTCACACAATCTCCTGAAAAAGGATGGCGAGCATAGCCAGAGTAACCTTCCTGGTGTTGAAATGCCTCATTTGGGTTTTCTGTGACTGAGTAATCTGGCATCATCCTATCCACCCAATCTATCTTTCTCTCTTTTCAATATATCCTCACCATTCATCAGACTGGTTTCCTCACTGGGGCTCAGCACACCACACTCATTTCTGTGCAGGGGAGAAAAAAATTCTCTGTTACCCTCTCAGGGTATCTAACTGGGTATAAGAATTACACTGATATAAAACAGATTAACAGGCAAAAACATACACATTTGATTAAAAAAATTTTACATGTACACAGGAGCCTTCCCAAGAGAATACACCCCCCTCCAAAAACATGGTAAAATGTAAATGCTTTAATAGTAGATTGAACAAAGAAAAGCATTTATAAAGAAGCTAAAGAGTTATTTTAACAAGTTCTATTTGTACAGATTCCTTTCCTTTCCACCTCAGTTCCCTGGTTATCTGTCACTGGTGATAACAGTGTCTTCTTTCCTCCATGGGCAGAGAGGGCACCATACAATGGGAATTTCATCTCCTGCTTTCAGAAATAAAAAGGAGGGCCAGATTTTCTTCTTGCATCTCCTATTTCTCAAGTGACTGTAAGTTAAAATAATCAATATGCCAAAGCAGCCAATTTTGAGGGGACATGCTGTGAACTCCTCCACCTGTCTGTTACCTTTTTTATAAGGTCACCCTGTTCCTCCTATTCATTTCTGCCAACCTCTCACATTCTATCCTTATTCTAGCATTTACCCTATGGATTCACCACATGGGCCTATTCCATATGCATTACATACTTCTTGCTTTCAAAATATGCCCTCAGGTATTGTAAAGTTTTATTAAATATATTTGTCTTATCTTCCCAGGTAGACTGCAAACTCCTTAAATACTTGACTCACTTAGTAAATATCCATAATTGCATAATTTTAAAACTGCATAGTTTTAGATGCTGAAATTGGTATGCAGACTGTCAGTCTCTGCTCTAGTCACCCCATACCAAAAGTATCAGAGTTAATGAGAACATTATAATACTAGAGACCCAGTGCACAAAATCTGTGCACTGGTAGGGTCCCTAGCGGCTGCCAGCTGCCGGCTGGGTACTCCCTCCCTTCCCCCGGCTGGCCCCACCCCATGGTCAAATTCCCAGTCGAGGGAATAATTTGCATACTATGCTTTTATTATATAGGATAATAAAATGGAATGCTTACTATATACTAGGCTCAATTCTAAGTTCTTTGCATATATTAATTTATTTAATTCATGGCATTCGCATCAAACTTCATGGCTTTCTTTTTCTCAAGTCCCTTATCTAATCCATCTAATTTTATTGGCTCTACTTTCATAATAGAGCTGAAATCCTCCTATCAAATTCCTTCTGGTTCCAGGCCTCATTTCTCTCCTGGATTATTGGAATGGCCTCTTATTGTTGAACTCTCAAGATAGCACAGTATAATCCGTTTAGTTTTGAGTCTCATACCTCTGTTCAAAACCCTTCAATGGCCATCCACTTCCCTCAAAGTAAAAGATAAAGTCTTTTATGGCCTATAAGACCCAATAAGATCTTTTTTTCTCCCTCCATCATTGGACCCTCATTTCCCACTACTCTTAGCCTTACTCACTCTGCTCAAGCCACACTGACCAGCCTTGTTCTTCCACAAAAACACAGGCACAGTAGGGGTTCAGAATGTCACCCTCAGATGTGCTCTGTGGTATGAAGATTATTTTGAGCTAAAGGCAATGGAGATCCTGTGGGCCCAGCCCCCTTTAACTACCAGAAGAATTAGAATGAGGGACCTTTCCTATAATGCTATTGTCAAAGATAACCTTGTCTGACCTATCTATATGTGAAGGTAAACTACTAATTACTGAACATATGCTGCTCTTATCATCCTATAATGATCCTCTGAAACCCCAAGGTGCGTGACCTCATCCTTAGCCAAGTGTGCCATATATACTTCATTTTCCTGTCTCTGAACCTCTAATGTATGTGGGGTCTCCAACTCTCTCATGTATGTGGTGTCCCCATATGGAGGTATATAATTACATTTATTTTCTTTTGTTAACGTCTCACATAGATTTAATTATTAAACCCTGAAAAAAAATGTAGGAGAGTCAAGTTTCTTCCTTCCTCACAGTACTCAGGGTCTTGGCTCTAGTTTTTTTCCTTCTGTGTAGAGCACATCCCGTTTTACACAGATAACTCTCCTCCTTTTAGTTGGTTCAACTCTTACCTTATTAAGTCCCACTTGATGCTCTATTTAATTCTGCAACTTGCCCTTCCTCCTCCTTCCTGATACCTCATAATCTTTTTTTTTTTAGAGCTCTTACCACTTTTTAACACACTATATAATTTTTAGCTGTATATTGTCTGCTCTCTCCACCTCCATATAAACTCCACGAGGGAAGTGAGCCTTGTGTTATTCATGAATGCAACCCAAGAAACTAAAACAGTGGCTGGTACCTGAAAGGCAATACATAACTACTTGGTGAATGAATTTAGAAGTTTGATTTTCTTTCTGCAAGGCCGCTGCGCTATGGTGATGAGCCTTAATTGGCTCTCAGTTAGCTTCTCCATTACTAAAGGGTCAAAACCACACGGAGCTTAGAGGTCTCTGGGCTAGGTACAGATTTAGGTTTGGAGGACAGAGGAAATATAAACTAAAAAACTAAAGGGTGCAGTTGCTTCTTGGGGGTGGCTGAGGAAGCAAAGGCAAACTTCCTCTCCCTTTGCACGTCCACAAGCCCTTCAAGTTACAGGATAAGTGACTGTACAAATCCATCGCCACGGTGCTTTGGACCCTGCAACCGGACTTTGCCCTTTTCCTGGCAACCTCAGTGCCCTCACTTAGGTGGTCAGGCCGCGCCTAAAACCACGTTTCCTGGGCCGGGATGCCGTGCCCCAGGGACAAGGTGCCAATGTGGCCTATGCTCCTCAGGGAGGCATCCCCCGGCAGCTGCAGGGACAGGCGGACAAGCGGACAGGCGGACTAGCGGACAGTCAGACAAGCGGACAGGCGGACAGGCAGCGGAGTGAACACCTGGGTGAGGCCCCGCCGCGCTTCCACCCGGGCGCGGCTGGGATGACGTCACGGACCCGCCCGCCGCACGCACGCGCATTGCGACCAGCATGAGGGTCGCGGCTCTGATCAGGTAACGTGGAGCTGGTGCCACCTTCTTCCTCCCCGGCAGCCTGCAGCCCCTTTCTGTTGATGGGCGTGAAGTGCCGCCGCCGCCACCGCCTGTGGCCGTGAAAGAGGCTGCCCGTGGGGGAGCGCGCGGTGGTTCAGGCGGCCCCTCTGGCCACAGGAAGAGGCGGAGCCTTCGGGCCAGCGCCCAGCCCGGCCGGGCCCGCGGCCTCGGGCTCGCGCCCCTCCTCTCTGCCAGTCGCCGCCCCCTTTGTTCGGTCGGTCAGACTGGGATTTACCTTGGGAACTAGGAACTGCTGATGCTGAGGCCTCATGGCCAGAGCGCTGGTTTCATTAGCCTGACACGGCCCGGCGTCGGATTCCTAAAAGTTGTAATTGCTGGGAAGTTTGAGAGCCACAGCGCGACTCTACGTAGCCAGCCCCGCTGTTTTCTCCCGGCTTTCTTCATCCTCTTCTGTGTTAACCTTCTGGAATATTCCAGTTTCTTTTATCTCATTACCATTTTTAGGAGACTGTAGTGTCACGAAGTATTGTTATTCAGTGTATTTCTTTTGTAAAGTGAATGATTAAGCTTTGACCATTGTGGTCTTCATTTGATCCAGGTAGATAAGAATAAAAAGTAGTCCAGGAAATGAGTAATTTACATTTATATTCTCTTTGCCAAAAGTTTAACCATTAAAGAGACACCAACTGAAGACTCTGAAATCTGGGAGGGAAGGAGAGAAGATTGGTGTAATCCATTACACTAAATATTCTGTAATGTGCATACATTACTTTTCTAATAAAACAAATTAAAAAAGGCATTGTTGGAAAATTCTTGCTAAATGGTAAGATCTGTATAAATGCTAGGAGACATATTGTAGGTGTGAATGCAGTATATTCATACCTACATATATATATATGAATACATATGAGCTATGTATTCATATATAGTACCCATATAATACACATTTATGTGCATATACTGGTATGCTTGAGTATGTATGGAGTTAATTAAATACAGTGAATCTACTCTATTTGCCATGTGTCCTGTGTGTGTGTGTGCACTAAAAAGAGAGAGAGATATGTATGTGTTTTAGAGAGTAAGTGAAATCAAGATCCTTATCTTTAGACAGGGGAGGGGAACCTTTTTTCTGCCAAGGGCGATTTAGATATTTATAACTTCATTCATGGGCCATACAAAATTATCAACTTAAAAATTAATGTGCTATATTTTGTCAAACATTTAATTAACTCACCTCTAATGCCTTGGCAAGGCCAGACCAAATGGTTCACAAGCCTTATATGGCCCTCAGGCCCTAGAGTGGGACATTCCCCACCACTGCCTTAGACCATAAAGAACATTATTTTTCTAATACACAAAAGATAGAATCATTGAATTTTACAGTTGAGTGACACTTTGAGGATTAGCTAGGCTATTCTCTAATTTTATAATGAAGTATATAACACAAACACATTGAGTAATATAGCTTAGTATCCAAAAGTTGGAAACTAAAATTCTGATCTTTTCTGTGGAATGTCTTACATAACATATCCTAATGTAGTCTGTGACTTTTCAGGGGATAAGATGATCTGTATTTCCCAAACTTATTTGACCTTGAGAACCATTGTCCTTAGAGTACTTGTTGGATAGTAGTGTTCCACAGAACACAATTTAGGAAATACTATTTTTTGGTATGTTTTTATTGATTTTACATAGAGAGGTGAGAGGAAGAGAGAAGCATCAATCAGCTACCTTTTACACACCCCCTAGTGGAAATTGAACCTGAAACCCAGGCATGTGTCCTGACCAGGAATTGAACCTCTTGGTGCATGGAGCAGTGCTCAATCCTCTGGGCCACACCAGCTGGTCAGGAAATACTATTTTAAAACCATATTTGAAAGCTTAGCATTTTAAAATAAATTATAAAGCTAAGTTCTGATTTCAGATGTATATCCTTTATCTTTAATATTGTAAGGAATTAGAATTGTGGAGATATACCCTTTCATCTTAACTATTCTATACTAGAGACCCGGTGCACGAAATTCTTGCACAGGTAGGGTCCCTAGGCCTGGCTGGTGATCAGGGCTGATCGGGGCCTTCTGGCTGCTGGCTGGGACCTCCCTTCCCCGGCTGCCAGCCAGGGCCTGCCTTCATTCAGCGCCACCCCCTGGTGGTCAGTGCATGTCATAGCGAGCGATCGGTCTCTCGGTTGAACTCCTGTGGGGACAATTTGCATATTAGGCATATATATATATATATATATATATATATAGAGAGAGAGAGAGAGAGAGAGAGAGAGAGGGAGAGACTAAAGAATTATATCTTTTTGTCCTATGGAAATAGAGCAGTGAAGTTCAGTAGGGGAAGTTGTGGAATACGGATATATGGGAATATCAGAATCTGAGGAAAGGGAGTGTGATGTGTAACTTCATTTTGTCCCTTACAATCTCTCCCCTTGTGAAGTGCTGGAATGATAGTTGTTACTGATCAGAATATGGTAGAGGCAGACAGATGTTATGCACTAAAAAGGTGAAAAGGCCAGCTTGTAGAATAAAAAGTTCTCTTTTAGTTTTTTGGGCTATGAATAGGTCTAAACATTGCCTCAGGGTACATTTGCAGATCTTAAGCGAAAATTGGAATTAAGGGAAACAGGAGGAGCAAGAAAAGGGAAGAGTGGCGATGTTAAAAGGAAGAAGCATGTATAGTGAGAAGCAGAACAGTATGAAACCCAAATAGCATAGAGTTTGCCATTCAACCTTGTTGCAGATGAAGTACCACTTCTCTTGACTAAGTGATTTGCCTCTTAGGTAAATTTGGTACCAGATTTAGCTCTTTTTTAAAAAAAAAAAATATTTTACTGAGTTTTTACAGAGAGGAAGGGGGAGGGATAGAAAATTAGAAACATGGATGAAAGAGAAACATCGACCAGCTGCCTCCCACCCCCCGCCCCTCCCCCGCCACTGGGGATGTGCCCGCAACCAAGGTACATGCCCTTGATTGGAATCGAACCCAGGACCCCTCAGTCTGCAGGCCAACGCTCTATCTACTGAGCCAAACCGGTCAGGGCCAGATTTAGCTCTTTTTAATCTGTTAATTAGATCTGTGCTCAAGCCTCATTCTGCCATCATATAGTGATGGCTGAAAGTTGAAGTACTGCCCGTCTGTCGTTGCTCAGTAGTTGAGTGTTGACCTACGAACCAGAAGGTTACAGTTTGATTCCCAGTCAGGACACATACCTGGGTTACGGGCTCGATCCCCAGTGGGAGGCTTGCAGGATGCAGCCTATCAACGATTCTCTCTCATCATTGATATTTCTATCTCTCCCTCTTCCTCTCTCTGAAATCAATAAAAATATATTTTAAAAAAATGTTTAAGTACTGATGTTTAACTTTGTTGGTATAATTTGGCATTTTGCTTTCTATCTCTACAGAATTTGAACCCACAAAGTATGTCATACTTTGTCATTGGAGTGGATCTCATATTTTTATAAAACATATTTTTATTTCAGAGAGGAAGGTAGAGGGAGAGAGAGAGATAGAAACATCAATGATGAGAGAGAATCATTGATCGGCTGCCTCCTGCATGCTCTTCACTGGGGATCGAGTCCGCAACCTGGGCATGTGCCCTGACTGGGAATCAAAGTGTGACCTCCTGGTTCACAGGTCAACACTCAACCACTGAGCCATGCCAGCCAGGCGGATCTCAGATTTTTAATTTGATCCTTTAATTGGTGATGGAGGCCAGTTGTTAGATTTCTTACAGCGGAACAGACATTTTTCTACTTTTTGTAGAGAATTTCATCTAAAGTATATATAATAAGTATTTAGTTGGAATGTAAACTTATCTAAATATATTTTTTAATTGATTTTAGAGAGGAATGGAGATGGGAGAGAGAGATAGAAACGTCAGTGATGAGAGAGAATCATTGATTGGCTGCCTCCTGTATGCCTCACACTTGGACCAAGCCCGGAACCCAGGCATGTGCCCTTGACCGGAATCGAACCCGGGACCCTTCAGTCCTCAGGCCAACACTCTATCCACTGAGCCAAACCAGCTAGGGCTGGAATGTAAACTTAAATCATTTTATTTGCAAGTACTTTGTATATTGAGTAAAGCTACTGTCACAAACCAAAGAGTTGTCATATTTTGTTTAGAATGGTCTTTGTTATAGTGGCATATAATTTCATAAGCTCTTGTGAATATCTACCTTAGACATTCAGATTCGTTCACTCAGTTTGCTTATGCTACAAAAATTACATGTGGTGTTTTGCATTCTAAATTAAGATAGGCCCCCAAATTTTGAAGAGCTAAATAAATGTGTTCTATTTTGGTACCTAATGATTCTATGTTGAATAATGGTCAGTAACCTTATATATATATCTCTTTATGTTTTAGTGGTGGGAAGGACAGCTGTTACAATATGATGCAGTGCATTGCTGCTGGGCATCAGATCGTTGCTTTAGCAAATCTAAGACCACCTGAAAACCAAGGTCAGTGTATACTTTTATTGGAAATTTTCTAAGTGACTGAAACTCCAACTTCATTATATTCGGTTGTATACAGTCTACAAAAATATAAAAGGAACTAGTACATCTTTAGCACCTATTAGATGCTAAGTTCAATGCTAAGTGTTTTCAGCTACATATTCTTTAATCCTCATAACAACTCCTAGAGTGTTTTATTCAACAGGATACTGAGGCTCAGAGTTTTATAAATTTGTCCAAGGCAAAATAGCTAGACAAACTTGCAGAGCTGAGCCTTGAACTCTCTTACTTCACACTGTCTTTCTACCACAACACATTTCCAAGTTTTGTAGGGACTACATAGGTAAATAAGATAGAGCCACTAGGATCTTGGGAAATCAGACATGTATTGATAGATGATAATGTATGAATTTTATTATAAAATATTTAGTTTAGCTATCTTAGATGTAAGCTAAATGTATGAGACTTGATAGACGTATAAAGTAATACATTTTCACTTTTTGTCTGTAGTAACAAGGACATCCATAAATAATCCACAGACCTCATTTTAGGTACTTTTTTCAGATTACTCAACAATGACATTTTCCCAATTAGAACTTTTTCCTCCTCTGTGTTCATGTGTGCCTGAATTTCCTCTTTTAATGCACTAGTTATATTGGATTAAGGGTCTACCCTAATGACCTCATTTTAACTAATTACATCTGCAAGGACACTATATCCAAATAAGGTCACATTTTGAGGTAATGGATGTTAAGACTTCAAAATAAGAATTTGGGAGGGATACAGTCAACCCTCAATAATATATTTTGTTAACTGGGATATAATTGATGTACTACATTGTAGTAGTTTAAGGTGAACAGCATAATGATCTGGCATATGTATGTATTGTGAAATGATTACCACAAGTTTAGTTTGCATCCATCACCACGTGGTTATAATTATTTTTCCCAATTAGACCTTTAAAAAAAGGAAAATATTCACTGATTTTTATACTCTTGTATTATAACCATATAATTATAAACATTAACTGTTAAAGTGCCATAGAGAGAGATTAACACTTGTCTAAGTTTGTTAATACTTTTCCTCATACTTCTAGTAAAATATTTTTATCATTCACTTTACTCATCTTCTTTCAAGACTCTATGCTTGTGCTATACTATTATTTTAGGATGAATTAAATGAGTACTATATATGAAAACACTAATCATTGTTCCTGGCATGAGGTAGGCATCCAATAAATGTATTTGAATCTGAAGCTAGCTCTAAATCAATCAATCAGTCCTTCCTTCTTTTCCTCCTTCCATCCTTAATTTCTTCCTTCGTCTTTCCTTCTTCAAAGTTGTCAGACTATTGAATTTTTAATTTTATATCATTTTACTATTTTCTTTTTATTTTGTCTTTGCTTTTTATCCCTAAATAGGTAGATTGCTTGTAAGCTTCTTCAGAGGAAAGGTCATATCTTCTATGTTCCTTTCATTGTTCCTCAGCACTAGAGACAGCTCTGTGTACCTGGTAGGCATTCACTCAGTTTATTGGTGGACAGATGAATAATAAACTAACTAGGATTAGCCGTAGAATAGCCAGCAGTTATTTGTCAGATGTTCTTTCCTTCTGTGATTAAAACCCAAGTAAAGCTGAAAGTGAAGTGGGAAGATGGAGATTAAAGATATTTTACAAGAAGAAATAGAACAAGTTCTGTAGAAGGTTGGGGTAAACATATACTCTAGGATTTTGTACTGGGGTTCTGATGATGGGTAATAACAGCTTTTTAGAAGTGAGCTGTTTTGAAAACCTCCTATTTCTGTATTTTAAATAATAAAGAGATAACTAGACTAAGGATGAGTGGGAACTGTATAGTAACTTCTGTATTATAAAAGAAGGAGAGATTTTTTTTTTAAGGCTATGTTCTGTTACCAAAACAAAAGAGACTCCTTTATCCTTGGTTAGTTAGGCATGTGGGTTTTGTAAAACTTTCTATCTTGAGAGGTCTTGGTATTAAAAGCATATATTTATATAACATATAATACATACTTGACATAATCTATCTATACAAAAGCCTAAGCTACCATTAAGACCATTCGACCAAACGACCGGTTGACTAGTCGCTATGACGCGCACTCCCACAACCAACCTCCCGCAGCTGGCCAACCTCCTGCGGTCCCTCCCCTCCGGCTTGCCGGGTGGTCAGTGCGCTCCCATAGCCAACCTCCTGCAACTGGCCAACCTCCTGTGGTCCCTACCCCCAGCCAGCCAACCTCCTGTTGTCCCTCCTCCAGCCGGCCAGCCCCAAATGGCCCCAATCGGGACTGGGCAAGATGGCCCCTGATTGGCGGCCAGGAAGAGGGATCCCATCCATGCACGAATTCGTACACTGGGCCTCTAATCTATACTAATAAAAGGGTAATATGCTAATTAGACCAGGCATCTTCCGGACATCCTTCCGGACAAAGCCACAGTGGCAGGGGCCGAGGCAGAGGCGGTTAGGGGCGATCAGGCCAGCAGGCATAGGTGGTCAGGGGCGATCTGGCAGGCAGGGGAGCAGTTAGGGACATCAGGCCAGCAGGCAGAGGTGGTTAGGGGCGATCAGGCAGGCAGGCAGGTGAGTGGTTAGGAGCCAGCGGTCCCGGATTGCAGCTGGACATCCCCTGAGGGGTCCTGGATTGGAGAGGGTGCAGGCCGGGCTGAGGGACCCCCTGTCCCCCACGTGCATGAATTTCATGCACCAGGCCTCTAATCTACACTAATAAAAGAAAAACATGCAAATTGACCATACCTTTGCTATGCCTTAAGCCACACCCACCAGCCAATCAGAGCGACTGTATGCAAATTAACCCAACCAAGATGGCGGCCGGCAGCCACAGAGCTGGAGCAAGTAGGAGGCTTGGTTGCCTCAATGATGGAGGAAGCCAAGCTTCCCGTCTGCCGCAGCCCGGCTCTGAGCTCCACTCAAAGCAACAAAGTTTCAATTATAGATGGTAAATAAATCCCAGATACCTGCTTTCAGCCAGCCGTGGCCACGGAGCTGGAGTGAGCAGGAGTGGGTTGCCCCTGGTGATGGAGGAAGCCAAGCTTCCCTCCTGCCTGCCCTGGCTGGCTCTGAGCTCCTCTCAAGGCTACAAAGTTTCAATTATAGAAGGTAAATAAATCCCAGAATAAAAAAAAAGAAAAGAAAAAAAGGGGAGGCTGGGAGCTTCCATCACCGGGAGGGGGGCTTGGCCAGCCTGAAAATGGCCCTCAGCCCCTCACCCAGGCTGGCCAAACCTCCATGGGGTGAGAGTCCCCACTGGGGGGGGCTTGACCAGCCTGCAAACATCCATCAGCCCCTCACCCAGGCTGGCCAGGCACCCCAGTGGGGACCCCCACCCTGAAGGGGGTGTAACCACCCTGCAAACAGCCATCAGCCCCTCACCCAGGTTGGTCAGGCACCCCAGCGAGACCCCCACCCTGATCCGGGCCACCCTTCAGGGCAAACCAGCCCCCCCCGCCCCCCCCCTCCCAGTGTACCAGGCCTCTATCCTATATAATAAAAGGGTAATATGCAAACTGACCCTAACAGCAGAAAGACTGGGAATGACTGGTCACTATGACACACACAGACCACCAGGGGGCAGACGCTCAATGAAGGAGCTACCCCCTGGTGGTCAGTGCGCTCCCACAGGGGTAGCTCTGCTCAGCCACAAGCCAGGCTGATGGCTGCCAGTACAGCCTTGGTGGTGGGAGCCTCTCCAGCCTCCTCAGCAGCGCTAAGGATGTCCGACTGCAGCTTAGGCCTGCTCCCTGCTGGCAAGTGGACATCCCCCGAGGGCTGCCGGGCTGCCAGAGCGATGTCTGACTGCCAGCTTGGGCCCGATCCCCCAGGGAGCGGGCCTAAGCCAGCAGGTGGATATCCTTCGAGGGGTACCAGACTGCA
>NW_005871086.1:4782913-4831375 GCF_000147115.1 Myotis lucifugus | reverse complement strand
ACCGGTCGCTATCATGTGCACTGACACAGGGGCCAGATGCTCACGCAGGAGCTGCCCCGGGTGGTCAGTGCGCTCCACAGGGGGAGCGCCACTCAGCCAGAAGTCAGGCTCACGATAGCACCTCTGCCACAGTGCTAAGGATGTTCGACTGCCGGCTTAGGCCGGGCTCCCCACGGGGAACGGGCCTAAGCCATCAGTCAGACATCCACCGAGGGCTCCTCAACTGCAAGAGGGTGTGGGCCAGGCTGCAGAACCCCCCTCCAGTGCACGAATTTTGTGCACCAGGCCTCTAGTTACTATATAATCGTCCATGTGTTAATGGTTCACTGGGAGGGTAGGTAAGATTACAAGCAAAGTATATCTTTATAGTTCACAGTGGAATGAAGACATTTATTTAGAATATTGTTAGTTGGAAAAAAATCATTAGTAAATGGAATATTATGAAGTAAAAACTCGTTAGTAAATTGGAATATTATGAAGTAAAAGCTGGAAACAGTCAGCTGAAACTATAGTAATTGTAGTGGAAGAGAATAGATGGCTGTGGGTTGGGAGATGGAGACGGTTTAGCTAATCTTTATTTAAAGTTAGCAGGAAGTTGGTGATTATTGAATGACTCATTGATTGACTTCTTTTCCGCCCAAACATGTTGCAAAAGGAACCTTAATGAAGAATGACTGGTGGAGATGACTCCAGTGTAAAGCTGGTTAGAGTGAATTCATAGTACTGGGTTTTAATAGGTTGTCTGGAAAAGAATTTATCCTCATCAATGGAATAATTTGAAATTGTCATAGAATTCATAAAACCATCTCTTTAAATTTGTAGTAGGAACTTCTGTGGCATGTTAATTGAGGTGCTTCAGGCAACAGTGGAGCCTTTTGGTTTTACTTGATTTCATACCATTGTTACTATGTAGCTTGAATTAATAAAAGTTACAGTGTGGTTAGGACTGAATGGAGCCTTAAAGGAAAATAGTCTTCTAGGTTTTTGATGTCAGTAAAATATTTTAATTATTGTGCTAGCATCAGGAAGTTTCTTGCTAAGTAGCTCAAAGTTCTTTAAATATATTAATTTGACTGTATCAGTATTTTTTAAAACTAATACATTTAACGTGTAAGTTTGAGATGAAGGTAGGCTGAAGATTTTTTAGGTAACTTTGGCTGTATCTCTTCTTCCTAATGTGACCAGGAGTAGACAGATTTATAATAATAATGTGAGTGTGGGTCCCAGTCTAATGTGTGGGCTCAGAAGATTGGTGAGCCAAAATGTGATAGCAGATGGTTGATGGTTTTGAGTACTGAAGGGGCCATTCCTTACAATATCATTTTCATGCCTTTTGATAGGATACTTCCACATTCAGTGGAAAGCCTGGACCTGCATGACATATATGCATACACACATACACACATACACACACAAACATATATGCCAAACAAATTATTTTGTCATTTTTTTTAACTTAACATCTTGTGAACATCTTCTGTGTCATTAAGTATTAATTTACCATAGCATTTTCTAGATATCCTCTTTGGAATACAAGTACCATATGAAATCTAAGTGTTCTATAAATAGATACATTTGAAAGAGAGGAGAGAGAGTTCATACTTTGTGGAGCAACTTAAACACAGTAGCCTAGGAAGAATTGCAGTAAAGACACTTATTTATTTATTTATTTATTTATTTATTTATTTATTTATTTTTTAAATATATTTTATTGATTTTTCACAGAGAGGAAGGGAGAGAGATAGAGAGTTAGAAACATCGATGAGAGAGAAACATCGATTAGCTGCCTCCTGCACATCTCCTACTGGTGATGTGCCCGCAACCCAGGTACATGCCCTTGACCGGAATCGAACCCGGGACCTCCCAGTCCGCAGGCCGACGCTCCATCCACTGAGCCAAACCGGTCTCGGCAAAGACACTTATTTAACAGAGTTTAGCTTCATGTTTAAAAATTTATTTGACCAGGGAATCCGTTTTTCCTATTACCTATTAATATCCAATGCCTATTAATATCTATGATATTTCTTTTCTGAAGAATAGATCTTAGAGAAAGCTCTTCAAATTTAATTAATGGCTGCATAGAATTTCATGGATATAGTATAGTTTTTAATCCTATATAATAAAGAGCTAATATGCTAATTAGACCAAACAGAACGACCATCTGGACGACCTTCCGCATGAAGACGGGGCTGCAAGGGCTGGCCGCGGCTGTGAGGGCCAAACCCCTTGCACGGATTTTGTGCATCAGACCTTTAGTCTATTATAAATAACTAGAGGCCCGGTGCACCACAGATTCAAAATCTAGGACTCCTCGGGGAATATCGGAGAGCCAGTTATGGCCCGATCCCCGCAGGCCAGGCTGAGGGACCCCACATGTGCATGAATCTGTGCACCAGGATGGTGTTGGCCCGATTCACTCAGGACAGGCCGAGGGACACCGGGCTTCTAGTATGCATATAAGATCTTTGGTTGATCGCTTCCCGCCCTCCCTCCTCCCCACTTCCCTCTGAGATTCATCAGCCTGTTCTATGTTTTCATGCCTGTAGTTTCTGCTCCTATGTTGAGCATCTGCCCACTGGTGGTCAGTGTGCGTCATAGCTACCGGCCAGTTGGCTGATCACTTAGGTTTCTATATATATAGATGCTGTGATAAATATCTTTGTAAATAATCTTTTTTTCTGAAAAGTAAAATTATGAGATCACAGAGTCTATTGCAATATATTTCTAAGTTTGTTTACATCACCAAAGATTCTGATGTGACTCAGCTGTTTTGAATATTTTACCCATATACTAGTACAGTGATGGCGAACATATGACACGTGTGTCAGAGGTGACACACGAACTCATTTTTTTGATTGATTTTTCTTTGTTAAATGGCATGTAAATATATAAAATAAATATCAAAAGTATAAGTCTATGTTTTACTATGGTTGCAAATATCAAAAAATTTCTATATGTGACACGGCACCAGAGTTAAGTTAGGGTTTTTCAAAATGCTGACACGCCGAGCTCAAAAGGTTCGCCATCACTGGACTAGTAGATGTTTGTGGAATCTTGTTACAACCTGTGATTGTCAACTTAATTAGCTTAAGTTATGTTTCTATACACCTTTGTAAATGCTTTAAAAATATTGAACTTGTATACTAGTATATTTATATTAGAGGCTTGGTGCACGGATTCATGTACCGGTGGGGTCCCTCAGCCTGGCCTGTGGGGATCGGGCTGAAACCGGCTTTCTGACATCCCCTGAGGGATCCTGGATTGTAAGAGGGTGCAGGCCAGGCCGAGGGACCCTACTGGTGCACGATCAGGGCCGGGGAGAGACCGCAGGAGGGCTCCAGGGCCTGTCCCACCCATCTTGCCCAGTCCTGTTTGGCTGGACTCCAGCAGCAAGCTAACCTACCAGTGGAAGCATCTGCCCACTGGTGGTCAGAGGACATCATAGCGACTGGTCAAATGGTCAAACAAACGGACACTTAGCATATTAGGCTTTTATTATATAGGACTAGAGGCCCAATGCACAAAATTCGTGCAAGAGTAGGCCTTCCTTCCCCCAGCTGCTGGCACCGGCTTCCCTCTGGCACCTGAGACCTGGACTTCCCTCTGGCCCCCAGCAGACATCCGGGACCTGGGATTCCCTCCAGCCGCTGGCAGGTACCCGAGACCCGGGCTTCCCTCGCAGCCCTGGCTTTGTCTGGAAGGTCATCTGGAAGGATGTCCGGTCTAATTAGCATATTACACTTTTATTATTATAGATGTTTTGTTGAAATGCTGCATATAAAACATAACAAGAGCATCTAAATTTTTCTCTTACAAATATTTGTCACTTATTAACTAAGTAGATATTTAATTGAGAAAGCTTTTCTGCTATAACTCAATGACTTTGTGAATAACCTTGAATTAATTTAAAAAATATTTATGTAATAAAATTTTAAATTAAATAATTAAAATTTATTGGATAGATTTCTTTTTAAACATTCATTGTGATACTGTTATAATTTAACCTACTTATTAATAACAGGAAAGGAGCAAAAGGAAGGCCAAATATTATATGTCATTTTTGCAGCTTTGCCAGGAACCTGCAGTTTAACATTCCCCAGGAAATCACCAGTCTATTCCTCTCAGATCGCTGGGGGAAGGGCCTGGACAGGGGGCGAATAGACTTACTCCTATAAAGTCTGGGTGAAATAGGGAAGGTACTTGTTGGTCAGTCACACCTGGAAACAGGTCATTGGGTAGAGTAGGCATGGCCACTATAAGTGCTGGAAGGTTTGAGATATTTAATCTCCTAGACAAAGGAGTTCACTCTCTTGCATTCTTGGCTCCTGGCTCTCTTGTTGCAGGGGGCGTGCATGGTCCACAGCCATGTGCACCCCACACAATGGACTAATGGATTGCAACTAGTGTGTTGCTGTACCAGACCCAATTCCAACATGGAATGGAAGCTCTGGACACTGGGTTTGCTTCTAGCTCTACTGAATCCCCAGTTGCACATTTTCCAGGACCAGATTAAGGGAAGTGGGACTTTTGAAACCCAGGTATATAATTCCATGGAAATAAACCTTTCTACCACATTTCATCCTCCCAGGGGGGCTTCTGGAAATGCTTATTCCAGCAGTACCCCAAGAATACTATTCCCACTAGCAACGGAGAAAGACCATCCACACTTTTTCTGTGATAACAGAATTACATAGTTTTAAAACTTTATATATAACTAGAGGCCTGAAATGTATATATAGCTAGAGGCCTGATACATGAAATTCATGCAAGGGTAGGCCTTCTTAGCCCTGGCCGCCTCGGCTGTGGCCCCACCCCCACCCACTGGTTGTTCCGGAAAGTCGTTCTGGAAGGTTGTTCCACCATCCAGTCTAATTAGCATATTAGCTCTTTATTATATAGGATTGTATTTATAATCAACAGTAGAGATTACTATAGCTGTTGATATTTGGATGCAACTAAGGAAAAATGTGCAACTTATTTTATTTCACTTCAGAATACAGAGAGATATAGTATAATAAACTTTTAAGTTATGTGTTAACTGTTCTCTAAGCAATAAAACTAGATAGACTTTCAAATCCACTTTTTTTTCCACCCTGTTTTACTGATTATTTTCCCTTTTTTACAGTGGGGTCAGATGAACTGGATAGCTACATGTATCAGACAGTGGGCCATCATGCCATTGACTTGTATGCAGAAGCCATGGCTCTTCCCCTCTATCGCCGAACCATAAGAGGAAGGAGTGTGGATACAGGACGAGTGTACTCCAAATGTGAAGGCGATGAGGTTGAAGACCTCTATGAGCTTTTGAAACTTGTTAAGGTATGCAGAGTGACCAATTACATTTACTGAATTTAACATATAATTTGCAAAATTACATTTATTGACTTATTTAGTAATAAATAATTTGTAACTGCTAGTAGCCCAACTGCTCTCTGGAAAGATTTTTTTTTCTTTGGTCTTTTTGAATAGAAAAGAAAACTGTTACTATACCTTTCTATTAAATATTATTTAAAAATAAAACTTTTGGTATAGTTTGGCACCCAGGATTGTCAGATGATATTTAGCTAAGTTTTTTTTCCTTAGGATTTTGAAACTGATGACCTTTCAATCACTTTTTTTTTGTAACAAATACTTTTTAAATATGTACTGTGAACTTGACATATAGTTCTAGGAACTAAGGAATGGGGCATTGCACAAATCAGACAAAATCCTGTACTGTAGGAGATTACTTTCCCCTGGAAGGAGACAGACAATAAACAAACAAACAAATGAACAATATGCTTGGTGGTGAAGGGTGCTGTGAAGAGGAATGAAAGAGTCAGGGTGACGAGAGTGATAGCAGGGAGTGGCCAAGCAAGACCTTTCCGATATGGTGAAATTTAACTAGACCTACAGAAAGTGAGAAACGGAGCCTTGTTTAAACCTAGTAGAAGAGGTATGAATTATATACGTAAGTCCCTATATGTAAGAGTTTAGCAGCTGTTGCATATTCATTGTTAATTTCTCTAGACCAGCGGTTCTCAACCTGTGGGTCGCGACCCCTTTGGGGGTCGAATGACCCTTTCACAGGGTTCGCCTAAGACCATCGGAAAACACATATATAATTACATATTGTTTTTGTGATTAATCACTATGCTTTAATTATGTTCAATTTGTAACAATGAAAATACATCCTGCATATCAGATATTTACATTACGATCCATAATAGTAGCAAAATTACAGTTATGAAGTAGCAACGAAAATAATTTTATGGTTGGGGGTCACCACAACATGAGGAACTATATTAAAGGGTCGTGGCATTAGGAAGGTTGAGAACCACTGCTCTAGACAGAAATTTTAGGAGGGAAAGTGGGGGTGGGGGGTTATTTATCTAGTAGGCATTATATTCAGTAAGTATTAATTAATGGAGATTATCTTTTTATTCTCATCGGTAGTCAAGTATTTGAATTCAGTTCTGTATTCTTCTTAAATATGAATTCTATCCAGTCAACTAGAGTCAATTCATATAAGCATATAGAATGAAACAGAATTAAAACCAGTATTTCCTGGATGACTTAACTCTTTTCTTTTTTTTACAAAGGAAGAAAGATTTCTGTCTCTTATTCTACAAAGGGATATTGCATTTCATTTTCTTAATCTTCAGAGTTCAGCTTTTCAGAAGTTAGTCATGAACCCATGTCATGTAAATTTGCTAGTTCCAAATAATTACTTCAGTCTAAACTTTAAATTTGATGCTGATCAAAGCTTAATATCAATTAAGGATTTTGATTAAAAATATATAAAGTATTTAAATTCCTTTAAAGTTTGTTTGACTAAAGTATTTATTTTGTATATCACAACATTTTCATTTATTCTTTAAAAAAGAAACTGATAGGGGAAACGCTTAGAATAATTCCATAATTTACTGTTTAGTTCTGGATAGCATAAGAAGTAGATACTTTCAAAGGAAATCACAGGGACCAGGTTTCTTCCTTTAGGGAAGATACATGCTAATGAAAACTATTTTGATTATCAAACAAGAGGGAAAACATAAGAGTTTTAATAGTCCACTTTTTTTAAAAATATATTTTATTGATTTTTTACAGAGAAGGAAGGGAGAGAGATAGAGAGTTAGAAACATCGATGAGAGAGAAACATCGATCAGCTGCCTCCCACACATCCCCCACTGGGGATGTGCCCGCAACCCAGGTACATGCCCTTGACCGGAATCGAACCTGGGACCTTTCAGTCCCCCGGCCGATGCTCTATCCACTGAGCCAAACCGGCTTCAGCTAATAGTCCACTTTTAATAGTCTTCTCTCCATAAGGGCAACTAGGATCTTGACAGTATGAGATACTGTGTGCAAATTTTGCATTTTCAAAATTTCTTTCTCAGCATATAAAGAAATTTAATAATTAAGTTATAGCATAAGCCAGTATTACAAAATGGTGGGGTTCACACAAGAAGTAATTGTATTGCTTAAAAATCATTGATAACTGATAACTTTGGAGAAGCTCTGTGATAATAACAGCCTTCTAAGAAAGGGAAAGATAATAAATTACTAATCAATTTAATTAAAAATGGTCAGATTAGTAATAATTAAGGAGAAATTTATCTTTTTATCTATGCTGTCTTTGGAGAAATGGATGCTTTCCCATTATCTTTTATAACCATCAGTTATGACATATATTAATGATAATGTTAAATCTTGAAAACTTCTGCTTTGGAAGTTTGTACATGATAATTATAACTATAGTTGAAAGAGATGTTATCAAGTTGTCTGGGACCAAATAGTTTCTTCTTTTTCTGTGTAGAAATAATAATTTTACTTTGGGATAGTTTAAGGACATCGATATCAGAAATATATTGTTTTTATGTAAGAGATTGTATAACCAGACTTGGATAATCATATCCATTTATGAGCCACTGGTACAAAGATTCTAGTAGAGGTCTTACATATTCTAATGAATAATTAAATAATTATGGAAAAAATGAATCTAGAAGACCTGTAATTTGTCAAGTTAGTCTTCACTTGTAAGAAAAATATGGAACTGCTTTTTTAAATCTTTTAAATATTAATGGAACATTAAAAACATTTAGATTCCCTTTAATTTTAAAGATGTATTTATAACAGATTGTAATTTTGTGATTTTCACATGTAAGTCATTTTTGTTTTTATAGTTCTTTTTCCCCCTAAATATTAGAGCTAGTTGAAAAGAAGTAGGAAAGATTTGGACTAATTTACAGAGTTAACATTTTCCTAAGTTTTGTAGAAGTCATGAAAACTATTAGAACTACAAGCCTTTATATCTCATGCATCAGATGATTATGATATGTATATATACCTTCATACATACACACACACACACACACACACACACACACACACACACACACACACACTAGAGGCCGGATGCATGAACTTCATGCAAAAGTAGGTCTTCCTTCTCCCAGCTGCTGGCACTGGCTTCCCTCTGGCACCTGGGACCTGGGCTTCCCTCTGGCCTCCGGCAGGCATCCGGGACCCGGGCTTCCCTTGCAGCCCTGGCTTCATCCGGAAGGATGTCCAGTCTAATTAGCATATTATGCTTTTATTATTATAGATATTCTAAGCTGTTTGCAGAATACCTGATTTTCATATAACTATTCTTTTATTCTTTAGAATTTCTTTAATATTAAAATATCACTTTAGTTCTCATCTGGAGTAATTTGGCATCTAGATAACCTGTATTATTTCCTGAAAATGTTGTATTTTTAAAATTCTGTGTAAAATTTTAAGTTACATAACGGATGTAGTAGTTACTGAAAGATATCTATAAACTTATCTCTATAGAGAATATATTTAAGGATCAATATATTATTTCTTTCTCCACTGGTTTAGAGCCACTTCTTACTGGATTTGCTATCTTTCTCTTTCTTGGTTTTTCTCTTACTTAAATGGAGTCCATCTTTAAAAAACTTCCTTAGAGAAGGTACTTTCAAATCCTTACATTTTGAAAATGTTCCTATTCTGTCCTCACATTTGATCGATACATTGGTTGAATTTAAAATTTTAGATTAAAAGTCTTCTTCCGCAAATCACTGAAAGCATTGCTTCATGGTACTCTACCAATTTGTTGATGAGAAGTTTGATGCTGATGTAATTTTTGTTCCTTTTTAGCTGACTCAAGTGTTTTCTTCTCTGTTAACTTTTATGATAGTGTTTGCTTGGTGTACTGAAATGTCACAAAAACGTATTGGGCATTGAAGGTTGCTTCCCCTGCTTCTCTGCTGCATATTGAGAAGCAGCATATCCCTGTCCTTATTCCCTTAATGTTAATTCAGGGACAGCATTAATCCAAGTGAAAGCCAGCCACAATATTGCATTCTCCTGGGCATAGTGATCAGATCAGGGATGGTTTTGTTAACCTGTATTGTACCACATAGAATGAAGTCTAGGATGATGGATGGTTGGCAGAAGATAAGCTCTTTCTCCTGTACAGAGGCATGTGTGGATGTGAGACCTAGAATTGCTATGGTCTTTACTTTCCCCATGTGGAAAAAAAAACCTGATGTCAAATCTGATGCAAAAAATGGCAGAGCCAATAAAATTGCCATGTGAGAACAACTCTGGGAAATGCTTTCCCATTATTTGTTTGATAATATGGTACCCTGACTTTCTCTATTCCCTGTTTCTGGTACTCTCACTGTTGAAATTTTAGACTGCTTAGAATGAAATTTCATGTCTCTTGTCTTTTCTTATATATTTTAGCAATCATTTTTAATAACCAAGAACTTGACTTGTTTTAGATTGTTCTTTTCTTTTTTATAACAACCTGTTTCTCTTTCTATGGTATAGCATCCCTACATTCTTCTTTAAATACAGATAGAGATTTTAAACATTGTCATTTATTCCCTGAAATATTAATGTTTTCTTTGTGGTCTTTTTTTTCTTATGTTTTGTTCTCTTGTGTTATGGTATTCTTTTTCAAAGGTCTTGGTTGCTGACTGTGAACACTTTTAACTTAGACTTCAGAATTTTCTAGCCTCATATCTCACATTTGTTATACCTAGAGTTCAGGATAATGTGGCCTAGTTTAGATCCTTTCTTGGCTTTCTTCTTTTCCATGCAAAAAGTAGATTATAGCTTTTTCTGTTGATTTATCCGTCATCATCCCTTCTTCATCTGCTTTTTGACTAAAGAAATTTTTCCCCCATTGTTGTCTCACCCCTGTTCTCTTTGTTTTTTTGGAGGTTATACCTTTGTTTTAATTTTAATGGAATCTTTTGATTCAGAAATATGTGTTAATTTTATTATAATATAATTAATTTAATGTCCTTCCTTAAGTTTAATATTTAATTTCAGTTTTCCTGTCTTAATCTTTGGTACTTTTCTTCTCATATTATTTTTTTCATTAGGTATATTGGTATTCATAAACTTGAATTACTTAATGATGCTTGTGATTTGAATACAACAATAAATGAATGACTGCCTTTTTAATGGAATATTTACTATTGATAGGTTTGTAAATAAATGACTGGCTTTTGAAAACAGATTTTAAGTTAATATTTTTAGTAAATATCAATTGCCATTTACTCTTTGCTTTGGTTAGAATTCTTTTGGTTACCAGGAACAGAAAGTCATATTCAAGCTGGTTTAAATAAAATGAGGATTTCTTGACAATAATTTAAGTTTGGTTTCAAGTAGACTAGATGCAGGACACATTAAATAATCAAAGTTTCCCTCACTGCCCATTTTCCTATTTCTGTGTTGTTGCTGTTTTTTCGTTAATCCTCACCCAAGGATATTTTTTTCCATTGATTTTTAGAGAGAGTGGAAAGGAGGGAGGGCAAGAGAGAGATAGCAACATCAATGTGAGGGAGACACATCCATTGATTGCCTCCCACACACTTCCCGACCAAGACCAGGGATTGAACCTGCAACCCAGGTACATGTCCTTGACCTGGAGTTGAACCATTGAGCCACACTGGCCAGAGCCCCTATTTCTATTTCTTGCCTCTGCTTTCTGTTGATTCTGTTCTTAGCCAGGACCCTTGTAGGTTGAAGATAGCTCCCAGTTATATTCTAGTAGGAAAAGCTCCTGTCTTCTTAAATAGTTCAAAGAAACATCCAATTATGTTTCATTGTCACTCTGTGTCCTGACTCGTATCATCCATAAGCCCAGTCATTGTTTGGAGATGATTTCATTTTACTGGGTAGATCTAGGTCATATGCCATTCTTGGAACAAAAGATGGAGTCTCTTGGTTCTATAGAAACAACAGAACCCATTGAGAGAAGGGTGAATCTGCAAATATAAGGCAGGCTATTGCTGGTATAAGGGTGAACTGTGGCAGGGCAGCAAAGAGCAAGACTTTTCCTGAAAATGAATAGGTTCAACTGTTTACAAACTACAGAACCATCCTAGATGGTTTTCCTTTCAATATCTCTCTCTTTCTCTTCTTCTCTCTCTTTTTTTTTGCTTTTCTTCCTTTCTGTCATCTTACTATTTTCAAAAATAGTTGACCATTGGGGCCACAACTGTAAGCTTATACTCTAGGACCTATATATTCAGTAGCTTTTGATTTTTTCCCCTTAATGTCATATTTGCATGGTAAACTTAACAACTTCAAAATGTATTCATAATTTTTTTTGTACAAAACTTGCTTCATTTCCTGTCTACCCCTCTTAGTTAAAATCATCATGTACCCTACCACCTAAGTCTAACGTGAGCCTCACTATTAGACTTTCAATTTTTATCAGCCCCCTCTTATCCCAGCCACCACCATCAGATCTGTAGGCCATGCTGACATTTCTATGATTTTATTCCCACTGTTACTGTTTTTTCATCTGTAGTGTGCAAGAATCTCCTAACTAGTCAACTTGCCCTCAGCATCGTCTTCTGTGCTCCATCTAGCCCTTCTTACCATATTGTTGTCAGCTGATCTGTATAAATATTTGAATGACCCACTATTAAGATAAAGTCCAGCTCTAATTTAGCAATCTTGTCTCTTCCATGGCAGCTTGTCTATATCTTACTGTGCTCTCAGGACATTGCTAGGATTGTTTATATGGCTATCTCTTGCTAGATTGTGAGACCCTCACAGATATGCTCAGTGCTCTTTATTTATATCTCTATTGTCAAGCAGGATTCCTGGCATATGGCTGGCTTTTAAAGCATTGTTGAACAAATTAGTCCAAAATTTATCAATTTTTTAAATGTAATAATTTATCTAATGCAGAGGAGCCATAACATTGTTACAACATATGATATAAAATTATTGGTAATTTCATTTTATTTTTGTTTTTCCATTTAGAAGCTTAAATGGAATGGGCATTATAGTGAAACTTTTCAAAATAAGGGATCCAGTTAGATTTGGCAGTGTAACCACTTAGTGTACCAAGAAAATTTTCCAGCTGCAGAATATTTTATAAAAGTGCTGAGCAGATACTTTTCAAATCATTTTTGGTATCTACATGTTAGTAAACCTATTTATTATGGTGGAAAATTACTTTGTTGATATCTTTTCACTTTGGATCTTGTGGGAGGGGAGAAAACTCTAAGTCATTGGGTGGCTTCAGGCATATCCAAAAGATTTGTAGTGGGGGGAACATATAAGATAGCCTTAAGATTTGCAGAAAGTACCCAGATATAGTGCTAAATAAACAGGCACATAGCCCTGTACAGATTGCTCCTGGCTCTTCAGCATTGCACAGCTTGCCTCAAGTCCTGTCTGTTCCCAAGATTTTGGACATTAAACCTGGTCCTTTGGCACAAGAAGTGCTTTGCTAGTATTGATTCTGGGAGATCTAAACAGAAGAGTTGGAATTAGCACAGACCAGCATCATTTTGACTCCCAGGTGTGGCTTTATTGAGGCTATGCCATGCCTGGCCCTTGCAGAAGATAAAGCCAGGCATGCATGAGAAAATACACAAGGAAGATATGTCTGGGGGTAAAAATGCTGTCATTTATTACAGTTTTTAAACTTATCACAGGTTCAGAGTCTTAATCTATAGATTCCCCCCTAAAGTGTAGAAAATGTGATTCCCTCATTCTAGCAAAACTATCATTCTGTTTCCTCAACCTTGAATTTTTTCCACTTGATATCAATGAATGTGGGTGTATATTACACATACACATATATACTCTTTCTTTTTCTCTTTTGCCTGATTCAGTGCCTCTACACTGAATGGCCAGATTATTATGACCACCTGACATTTGTAGGCAAATTAGCTATAATTTCGTGCTGAAGTTGCTAGAGGGCCAGACCATTATAAATAGGGAAGCAGGTTGTTTACCACGACAGTAGAAGTGGTATTTTTCTGTAGATATGGGTAAACAACGCGATTTAACAGCCTTTGAATGTGGATATATATATCTCCTATAAATTAAACAGTTGACTTATGTTTATGTCCTTGTATTCCTTTCTTCTACAAACTATAGATTTCTTTCCATTTTATCATCTACTCTATATATTTTAAAGTGTGCTCTATATGTTTAACTTGTCTTTCAAATTTCTTTCTTTATGCTTTCTAGTCTTTGGTGTCTGTGTCCTAGTAAGTTTTTTTTCCCCTGACTATGCTACCATGTATTTTTTAAGAAACCTTTTGTAGAATAAAATAGAAAATATCATAATGCATTGTGTGTAGTAAGGTTAATTATTTTGTGAAACGTGTGTGTGTGTGTGTGTGTGTGTGTGTGTATAATGTGTATGCTAGGCTGTTACATATATTTCTTATTGGTAAAATAAATTTGAAAGGATTTTGCAAAAGGAATTATATAGACTTGTATGCTTAAAGCAGTGGTTCATCCTGTGGGTCGCGACCCCTTTGGGGGTCGAACAACCCTTTCACAGGGGTTGCCTAAGACCATCAGAAAACACATATAGAATTACATATTGTTTTTGTGATTAATCACTATGCTTTAATTATGTTCAATTTGTAACAATGAAAATACATCCTGCATATCAGATATTTACATTACGATTCATAACAGTAGCAAAATTGCAGTTATGAAGTAGCAACGAAAATAATTTTATGGTTGGGGGTCACCACAACATGAGGAACTGTATTAAAGGGTTGTAGCATTAGGAAGGTTGAGAACCACTGGCTTAAAGGGAACTTCAAAATCATTAGGTTGAACCATGATAGTGCAAGAAGATAGATTAGAGAAGTGGAATGCTGGAAATGAGTTCAGATAGAAAATTGAGATATTAGGCAAGTTGAAAGATTGTGAGGATGTGAACTGGAGGAGTAGCAGTGGGGAAGGTAAAGACGGGACATTGAAGAGGTAGACTGATGGGGCTTGATGCTGATCTATATATATAAAAGCCTAAGTGACCGAATGACCTGAACGACTGGTTGCTGTGATGCACACTGACCACCAGGGAGCAGATGCTCAACACAGGAGCTGCCCCCTGGTGATCAGTGTGCTCCCACAGTGGGAGCACCGCTCAGCTGAGACCTGTCCTGGTGGCCCACCAGCTACTCCTTCCCTCCCTCAGTAGTCCTGCAGGTCCAATCTCCGGAGAACGGGCCAGGCACCGACGGACCAGTGCCACTAGCACCATCCCAACAGTGCTAGTGGCCTCCTGGGCACTGCTGCTGCTTCCTCTCCCTAGGTGCTCCGCAAGGAAGAAGCAATATAAAAGCGGCTGTCAGTTGGCTCCCGACAACCGGCGCGAAAGTCAGCGGGACAAATCCGGATCCAGGGCTGCAAGGGCATCCCATCGCCCAGAGGGCCGATCACATCCCACCCCACCCCTTTGGGACCCCAACTGTGCATGAATTCGTGCACCGGGCCTTAGTATTTAAATAAAAAGTGACAGGAATTCTATGTAAGGTATCTTATAAACTGACAGTTCCATGGCTGATTTATTCAGCTTTCACTGGGCAATGTTGATAATCAGAGAGAATTATAGCTATATATCACAAATACACGGTAGAGCAAAAGTAGATTTACCCTTCCCTCTGAGAATCATCAGTCTGTTACATGCTTCCATGTCTCTGGATCTATTCTGTTATTCAGTTTATTTTATTCATTAGATGCCACATATAAGTGAGATCATGTGATATTTGTCTTTCTTTGACTGGCTTATTTCGATTAGCATAATAACCTCCTGGTCCCTCCATGTTGTTTCAAAGGGTAAGACATTACAGCTGTATAGTATTCCATTGTGTAAATGTACCACCGTTTTTATCCACTCATCTACTGATAGGAACTTGGGCTGTTTCCAGATCTTAGCTATTGTAAATAATGTTGCTATGAATGTATGAGTGCATATATTCTTTCTGATTGGTGTTTCAGGCTCCGTAGAATATATTCCTAGAAGTCAAATCACTGGGTCAAATGTCAGTTCCATTTTTAATTTTTTGAGGAAACTCCACACTGTTTTTCATAGTGGTTGTACCAGTCTGCTTTCCCACCAGCAGTCTATTAGGGTTCATTTTTCTCCACATCACTTGTTGTTTGTTGATTTATTGATTTTAGCCATTCTGACAGGTGTGAGGTGATACCTCATTGTCATTTTAATTTGCATCTCTCTGATGATTAGTGATGTTGAGCATTTTTGTCATATGTTTCTTGGTCATTTGTATGTCCTTGTTGGAGAAGTGTCTATTTAGGTCCTCTGACCATTTTTTAATTGGGTTGTTTGTCTTCTTTTGGTTGAGTTGTATGAATACTTTATATATTTTGGAAATTAACCCCTTATCAAATATATCTTTGGCAAATATGTTCTCTTATACAGTGGGTTCCCTTTTCATTTTGATTCTGGTTTCTCTTTCTGTACAGAAGCTTTTTATTTTGATGTAGTCCCATTTATTTTTTCTTTTATTTCCCTTGCCTTAGGTGATGTATCAGTGAAAATTCTGCTAGTAAGATGTCTGTTATTTTGCTGCCTACATTTTCTTCTAGGATTTTTTATGGTTTCATGACTTACATTTAAGTCTTTTATCCATTTTGATTTTTGCATATGGTGTAAGTTGGTTGTCTAGTTTTATTTTTTTGTATGTACTTGTCCAATTTTCCAAACACCATTTATTGAAGAGAAACTATCTTAACTCCATTGTATGATCATGCCTCTTTTGTCAGATATTGAGTATAATGGCTTGGGTTGATTTCTGGGTTCTCTGTTCTGTTCCATTGATCTATATACCTGTTCTTGTGCCAGGCTGTTTTGATTACAGTAGCTTTGTAGTATAGCTTGTTATCCAGTATTGTGATCCCTCCAACTTTGTTCTTTCACAAGATTGCTGTGGCTATTCAGTATTTCTTATGGTTCCATATACATTTTTAGATTATTCTAGATCTGTGAAATATGCCATTGGTATTTTAATAGGGATTGTATTGAATCTATAGATTGCTTTGGGTAGTATGGACATTTTAATGATGTTAATTCTACCAATCCATGAGCACAGTATATTCTTCCACTTATTTATATCTTCTTCAATCTTTTTTCAACATCCTATAATTTTCTGAGTATAGGTCTTTTACTTATTAAGTTTATTCCTAAGTATCTTACTTTTTTGTTGCAATGGTAAATGGCATTGTTTAGTTTCTCTTTCTGAGAGTTCATTATTGGTGTATAAAAATGCCATAAATTTCTGGATTTTAATTTTGTATCCTGCTATATTGCTGAATTCATTTATTGAATCTAGATTTTTTTTGGCAGAGTCTTTAGTGTTTTTTGTGTATAATATACATGTCATCTGTGAATAATGACAGTTTCCTTCCTCCTTTCCAATTTGGATGTCCTTTATTTTTTTTTCTTGTCTGATTGCTGTGGCTAGAATTTCCAATACTATGTTAAATGAAACTGGTGAAGTGGACATCCCTCTCTTGTTCCTCTTCTTAGGGGAAATGGTTTTAGTTTTTGCCCATTGAATATGATATTGGCTGTAGCTTTGTCATATATGGACTTTATTATGTTGAAGTATAATCCCTTTATTCCCACTTTGTTGAGAATTTTTATCAAAAATGGATGTTGGGTTTTGTCCAATGCTTTTTCTGCGTCTATTGATATGATCATGTGATTTTTACCTTTCAATTTGTTTATGTGATATACCACATTTATTGATTTGGGAATATTGTACCAGCCTTGCATCCCTGGAATAAATCCCACTTTGTCATGGTGTATGATCTTTTTAATATATTGTTGGATCCAATTTGCTAATATTTTGTTGAGGATTTTAACATGTGTTCATCAGGAATATTGGCTGAGGCTAAAATAACAATACAAAAGATCAGTGAAACCAAGAGCTGGTTCTTTGAAAAGATAAATAAGATTGATGAACTGCTAGCCAGACTCATCAAGAAACAAAGAGAGAAGACCCAAATAAATAAAATCAGAAATGAAAGAGGGAAAGTAGCACCTGATACCACAGAAATACAAAGGATTGTAACAAAATACTATGAACAACTATATGCCAACAAGCTGGACAACCTGGACAAATTCCTAGAAAAATACAGTCTTCCAAAACTGAGGAAGAATCAGAAAACCTGAATAGGCCTATAACAATTGATGTTATAGCCCTGGTCAGGAGGGCTTCACAGGGTAGTTTTACCAAATGTTCAAAGAACTAGCACCTATCCTCCTTAAACTATTCCAAAAAATCCAAGAAGGAACAACTCCAGGCTCTTTTTATGAGGCTAGCATTACACTAATTCCAAAACCAGATAAAGACACTCCAGAGAAAGAGAATTATATAATATAGAGTCTTAATAGATTATGTAGGCTTTTGGGCACCATGTCAGATTAAACCTGGCTTCAGAACTATAAATTAATTGACTTCTTGTATTTTTCTTAGGGTCTTTCTCCAGTCTTATCCTGCAAACTCTTACCTACAATCTCCCTAAAGTGTAGATTCAGTCACATTAGTCTCTTCATCATAAATTTTTGTTGCTTACCATCGATCCATTAGGGGTTCTGCAATATGACTTGAACTTATATTTTATCTTTTCCCATCCAGTATTTCTCTACATAGAACCTATGTTTCACCCTAAATTAAACTGTTATTCCCCCACATAGTTTCTGTCTTTCCTGCATAGTGTTATATTTTAGTGAGAATTAGCTTTCCTCTCCAATTCCTTCTTTTGCATGGCATCTCCTTTTTTTTTTAAGTACATTTTATTGATTTTTTACAGAGAGGAAGGGAGAGGGATAGAGAGTTAGAAACATCGATGAGAGAGAAACATTGATCAGCTGCCTCCTGCACACTCCCTATTGGGGATGTACCCGCAACCAAGGTACATGCCCTTGACCGGAATCGAACTTAGGACCCTTGAGTCCGCAGGCCGACGCTCTATCCACTGAGCCAAACCTGTTAGGGCAGCATCTCCTTTTTGATATCTTCCTTGATGTGCCCCCACTGAGTATAGTATCTTTCTCTCTGGAACCTTTTTAAAACATTGTACCTCTTCTGTGTACTTAATCTATCTTTACATACAGAACTACTGGTTTTTTGTTTTTGTTTTATTTTATACTATAGGCCAGGTGCATGAAATTTGTGCACGGAGCAGGGGGTGTCCCTCAGCCCAGCCTCTGCTGTGCACGCGGCAATCTTGTGGTGGCCATCCTGTGGCGGCCGCCCTGTGGCAGCCATCTGGTGATGACTTCACGCATGAGGGCCACCTAGGCTTTTATTAGTATATATGGTGGGTTTTTCTTTAAATATTGTAAGTACCTTGAGGGGCAGGTATTGTATTTCATTCTTTTTTATTTCTTATGGAACTCTATGCAACTCTTGGATTCTAAAGACATTGTGTTCTATTCTCCTCTGGAATTCAGTTATTCCATTTGTAAAATATGGATATATCTTCCTTGTTTTATTTCTCTTTTTGAAGATAAATGAGAAAAATATATGAGAGACTCTTTAGGTTTCTAGAAATATTGATGCTGTTTAAGAAAGTTTTTTCCTTTTTTCTTTGCCTGCCAATTTCATGCTAGTCTTAGGTCTCCCCCCCCCCCCTTGCTTCCTAAATAATCCAGTACAGCTGAATAAAGTCATTTTTTTCATGGCATACCAAGTTCCATTAGTATATTATTATTAAATAGTAGCTGCAAGTTGGCATTGAGATGAGTGTAATTCCTCTTGACTTTATTAGTATGTTAATGCAGAGAAGAAAAAGGATAGTAATTGTTCAAATTGTAAAAGAGATTTTAATGGGGGCAAATTTATATTATATAGTGGATTGAATTTATCCTTTGACATTTGTTGCCTATAATTTTTGTCCCTCCTAAGTCTTTTTTAGACTCTTTCAGTCAAATAACTCAGCCTTCCAAGAGAATTAATATTTCCTATCTAGTTCCCTACATGAATAAACTGAGGCATGGTTTGTTTTGAAAGAAGATAAATAAGTGAACTCAAAGATGACAAAGGTTCTTACTAATAGATGCTTTCTTTCTATTAAAAATTATTTTGGTGTGTTCTTTTAGAATCTGGGTCGATGCTTATTTTTAAAATTGAAGCAGCCTGTTTTCTATTAACTCTTTTGTAAAAAGTCTCAATCAAGAAATTCCATTGCAAGTTATATGAACTGAGTTTAGAGAATTTAGAATTTTGAAGGAGTATATGAAAAATTATGAGATTTTATAAAATGGCATTTTGAATGTCCAGAGGTAGTAGATTGGGCTATTATGTGCACTCCTGTATGTAAGAACAGTTACTTCTCAATGCCAGCAGAATTGTACCACTCTTATTCATAGAATTTACAGTGCTGGGCTTTGTGGGTACTTTGTGTACTTACTTGCACACACTGGGTGCTTAGTGAGCTGTTGTTAAATTAAACTTACTGAACAAAATTAAGCCTATCTAACCTTGACAAAATTCAGCTAATATGATCGTTGTATATTTCTGTAAAAGGAAGTTGACAAATGAGAAGAGGCAACAACTCTGTATTAGACATTCATTATTTCCCCTGTGCAGAATTCTTTGCTACCTACTATAGGATTGGTTCTAGAGCCATTACAAAGAATTCATAAGACCGGTTCTCTTATGGATTCTTTTTTATATAGTAACTAGAGGCCTGGCCTGCACCCTCTCACAATCCGGGACCCCTCAGGGGATGTCAGAGAGCAAGTTTCGGCCTGATCCCTGCAGGCCAGGCCAGGGACCCCACCGGTGCATGAATCCGTGCAATGGGCCAGTTTCGGCCCGATCCCTGCAGACCAGGCCAAGGGACCACACCAATGCATGAATCTGTTCACCATGCCTCTAGTATGCATATAAGATCTTTGGTTAATCTCTTCCCACCCTCCCCCCTTCCCTCTAAGATTCATCAGACTACTCCATGTTTCCATGCTCCTGTGTTGATAATTTGCCCCCTTGTGGTCAGTGCACATCATAGCTACTGGCTGGTTGGCTGGTCGGCCAGTTGCTTAGGCTTTTATATATATAGATAGATTTTGCAGGAAGATGAGGAGGAGAAGGAGAATCATCATAATTTGATAAATAACCCCTGGTCTTCCCTTTTGAGCCTTTCACAATTTGGCTCCTTTAATAATATTTATTGGTCTCATAGTTATTTTCCTGACTACCTTAACCCTCACCTACTGATTTGAGTGGTCAGATAACCCAGACTTGATCACCCAATGCTAACAAGAATCAGTCTAGTTGATTTCAATGCAGGATAATGTGCTACTTTAAGACAGTATTTCTTAACTAGAGAGAAAGGTGTTTTGAACTCTAAAATTTTGTTTAAATTTTCTGGGAGAGATCCTGTTTTTTATTATAATCTCACAGTGGTATGTTCTCTTCAGAAGTTTAAGAACTACTGTTTTAACCATCTTGCAGAAAGCTTTGTAGCCTGAGGGTATTCATGATTACTCAAGTCACAAATCAGTTGTCCTCTGAGCCTGTAACACATACTGTGCTGTGCAACTGAGGTCAGTGGGCTTCTGGGATTTCTAAAGAGTGAAGAGGAGAGTAGCATGGAGGTAGCACCTGAGCACAGCCCAGCATGCCGTGCATCTCACAAGGACATGAAGATCTCAAAGATAATAAAGTGCAAAACAGCATCTTAAAATTTCAGATAAGAAGTGATGGGAACCAAAAAAGGGAAAATAGATGTGGACTCTTATGTATTCTGTCAGGTTCTTAATAGGCCTTTGGATTTTATGTTGAAGGAGAGAATGGTAAGGATGAAAAGGCATTGTTCCTGATTTCTTCAAATGTACCTTTCTTATTTTGAATTCTCTAGCATTTAGTTACTCTTTTGGGTAGTTATTACATTATGCCTTGTTTTACACAATTTTTTGCATATCTGTAATAGTAAAAGCGTAATATGCTAATTAGACCACACAGCCTAACAACCTTCCGACATCCTTCTGGACATCCTTCTGGATGACCTTCTGAACGAAGCTGGGGCTGCAAGGGCCGAGGCAAGCCACCGCGGCTGTGAGGGCCAAGCCCCTTGCACAAATTTTGTGCATCGGGCCTCTAGTCCTATATAATAAAATTCTAATATGCAAATTGACCAACCGGAGGAATGATCGGTCGCTATGATGCACACTGACCACCAGGGGACAGGCGCTCAATGCAGGAGGAGTGCCACTCAGCCAGAAGCTGGGCTCACTGCTAGTGAGTGCGGTGGTGGGAGCCTCTCCCGCCTCCGTGGCAGCGCTAAGGAGCAGCAAACTGAGTGGTAAGAAGCAGCTAGCAGGCTAGGCGATCGGGCCTAAGTCGACAGGCAGAAATCCCCTGAGGGGTCCCGGACTGCGAGAGGGCACAGGCTGAGCTGAGGGGACACCCCTCTCCCCCTCAGTGCATGAATTTCATGCACCGGGCTTCTAGTATAATATATCTTCCTTGTTAGTTTATAACCTCTTGAAAGCAGGGACTGTTTTTTAACTTTGGATACTCTGCAGTGACCATCATGGCCCCTTGTCCATATGAGGTGCTCAAAATTTTTTGTTGTATGTTGTTTTAGGGAAGCTGTTGAGAATTTTCACCATATCACACGTTAAACTTTATAGTGATCCAAGGGTGAAATTTCTCTCAGGGCTTAGTCTTTATAATAGTTTGCTTTACTATAAATATTGGACAATTTTTATTGTATGGAGATGTATTTTTACTGTAAATCATGCAGCTCATTTGGTTTCCTCTTTATAGAGATTGTTAGTAAGCCCAGAGCCATGTGAATTTTTCAATTATTTTTGATAATTGTAATAATAATTGCTGTTGTTTATGTAGTACTACCTACCAGGCACTGTTATTTGCTCTATACATTGTATTCTAATTTATCCTTATATCAACCCTGGTTTATTATCCCTATTTTGCAGATAAGTAAACTGAGATCAGAGAAGTTAAGTAACTTGTCCAAGGTTACACAACTCAAAAGTGGTAGAACATGTACTTTTAATCACAGTGCTCTGCTGCCTCCCAGAATCATATTTATATTAATTCATACAGATATTACCATATTACAATACATATGTAGTACACATATTAACCAGTATGGCATGTGTTACTTAACAGTGAGCCAAAGGGGCAGGCATGTGGTTTGATAAAGGGGAGTGGGGTCATTAAGATTAAAGTGATGTATCAGTGTTTGATCTCATCTCATTTCAGAGCTCACAATAATTTTAGGTCATTGCTACTCAAAATGTAGTATAGGGGCTGGTGTTAGTCCATGAACTGTTTGTTATTGGTCCAAGGTCAGCTATTTATAAAAATTGAAACTAAGCATTGAGAAACTTTTATAATCATTTGAGAGTAATTTTATGTGTTGATTCTAATAATTAAATTTTGGCCTTGTATTTTATATCCTTTTAAAATTTAATTTTTGGTAATTCATTTTAATTGTATTTTACAGAAGTTTCAGTCTTCAAAAGTTTAGAAATTTTTTTAAAAATTGGTTCTTAACATAGTTTGAGAAGCACTGTTATAGGAATAGCTTTTGAAGTTTTTAAACTATTGTTTGTCTAAAAAAGAAAAGACATTATCTGCAGCTTGAAATTACATTCTATTTGTTTCTGAATATGAATTACGAATTTATACATTTTATTACTTTGTCAGTTTCTTGGTTCCTGGAGAAGAAGTCCTAAATTGAATGGACTTTTTGGGTCAAGGGAATTTTTTATTTTTTTCTTATACTTGGTACTTTTCTCAAGAATGACACATTTTAATTAAGTTCTTGATCCAAGATAATACTGTGAGGAACTTGTCAATCACCCATAGTTACAATCTCTTTTCTTGACTTATAAAAATAGCTAATAAGGCAATTTGAATTTTTTGAATATTCATATTGTTCCCTGGAATAATATGAAAATAAAAAAGATAACAGCAACAACAAAACATTGCTGATGATGCCAGATTTTCCTGTTTAAGGAAAGCAAAGGTAGCTTCAGGTGATATTTGCAAAATTAAAATCAGTTTTTAATTTTAATTTTTCTTTTTGGGTGGGTTGTGACATCCCCTTCTCTAATATAATATGTTTTAAAATAGTTTTATCCAAAGTTACAGACCTTAATAGGATTATTCAATATCATATACTCACTATCTCCTCTTTAAAATAATAATCTTTCTGGTGATCTAAGGCAGTGATGGCGAACCTTTTGAGCTCGGCGTGTCAGCATTTTGAAAAACCCTAACTTAACTCTGGTGCCGTGTCACATATAGAATTTTTTTGATCTTTGCAACCATAGTAAAACAAAGACTTATATTTTTGATATTTATTTTATATATTTAAATGCCATTTAACTGAAAAATCAACCAAAAAAAATGAGTTCGCATGTCACCTCTGACACGCGTTTCATAGGTTTGCTGTCACTGCTCTAAGGTATCATTTGATAAGGAATCCCTAGCTATCTTTTGTATTTTTAAAAGCTGGCTTCCAAATAAAGAAATGGGATAAGGATATGAACAGGTATATCAAAGAGAAAGAAATTTAAAAGTCCAAAAATGTTCAACCTCACTAACTCAAAATTGCAGATACCACTTTTGCAGGATCTAGAGATGCTATTGGGTTGGAAAAATGGGTACCCTTATGTGCTGCTAGTAGCCCTGTAAATTGGTTAAGACTTTCTGAGGGTAATTTCACAGAACTCATCAGACACACACAAAAAAATGCACTGTCTCTTTACTAAGCCATTCCACTTTGGGGAATTTATTCTAAGGAAAAAACAAAAGATACACTCTTAGATTTAGAAAACAATTTCGTACTGCATAGCATCAAAAAGGAAGTTGGCAGAAATATATCTGTATATATTAAGAGAAGGATATAAATTACCAAAACTCTGTATGGTATAATTACATTTTTGTAAATATATTTGTCCAATTATATGTGTAGAGAATAGAAAAATGTCTGAAGGATATATATATATATATATCTATAGATAGATAGATAGATAGATATCTCACTCTTTTTTTTTTTTTAAATATATTTTATTGATTTTTTACAGAGAGGAAGAGAGAGAGATAGAGAGTTAGAAACATCGATGAGAGAGAAACATCGATCAGCTGCCTCCTGCACATCTCCCACCGGGGATGTGCCTGCAACCCAGGCACATGCCCTTGACCGGAATCGAACCTGGGACCCTTCAGTCCGCAGGCCGACGCTCTATCCACTGAGCCAAACCGGTTTCGGCGATATCTCACTCTTAAAGTACTAAAAGTGTTTATATAATTTTTGCACATTTGGATTTTTAAATTTCTTTATTATAGCAAGCATGCTTTCAGACCTCTTTGTTGAATATTTGGACTCCATTTTAAAATGTACAGAATGGTACAGGAGGAAAGGAAACCCAATAATCAACAGGATGTCGCCATTCTCCAGGTCCTTTTCTGAAGGTTCACCAGGAGCTTGTTTTTCTTTCAGAGCTGGTTCTTGAAAGCTGTGTTTGAGTTTTTCTTCTTTTTTTTCTGTGACAAATGCCTATCATTTTCTAAACAAGAAAGCCTATGTCCCAGTTAGGTGTGTGGAGTTCTTTTCATTCACTTGCAGCCCTGTTGTGTTAATACTGAATAAGCAGAGACAGCCTGACTGGTGGTGAAAGATGGTAAGCCAGCCTCAGGGCTTTTTCTGGTCAGCCCTAAACCTCTGATTGCCACGTTTTCCTAATTTCCCATTTCCAGGGCATCACTAGAGTGACCTTGTTTGCTGAATATGATGCTCTGACTCTCCAAGATTTTCACATGCATTTGGAAATGGGCGGTTGGGCGATTGTTTACAGGACTCCAAATGAACTGTGCACTCACAGCAAGTTTGATAAACACACATTTCCTCCTTTTATCAGTGAGATTGCAGAATGTGAAGTATGAGTTTCCAGTTTTACTCATTCCCCTCAACCCTTTTCCTGTTTAAAAACTTCTACATACTAATTGGATTCTGATCTGTCCCTGTTTTTTATTCTGCTTAGTGGTAGTTGACGGCTTACTCTAATACCTACCTAGCAAGGTTTGGCAGTCCTTCAAAAATAAACTTTCCATGTACTCAACTTAAAGGAGATTCATCCCAAGGAATGTAATGTGAGCACTAATTAACAGTAATGACTGCTAATCACTTTGCTTTTTATACTCCTTTAGGAGCACTGCTATTATCCAATGCAGTTAAGTAAAATGCTTGTATATGAATCAACAATGCTGAATCCTTTTAGCAGATATTGCTTACAATCAAGCTTTGCATAAATTAGAGTTAACTAAAATTGATTTTAATATGCTGTTTCTTTCTATAATAGTAAACTAAAATATCTAGTTAAATATACTGAATATTAAAAAGACATTACCTGATTTTTTGTTTGTTTGGGTTTTTTTTGGCAATCATCCTTATGGAAGATGAAAAGCAGTATTGCAAATAAATTTTCTCACAGTTCAAGACATTTTTTCTTAGATTTCTTTGAAATTGTACGTGACATACTCTTCATAGTCACAGCAGCACTTTTATTCTGCTGTAAGCATTTTATCAGATCAGTGAAAAGCAATAGGCTTATTTTTAATTTTTCTGAATTTGTGCCTTCACTTCCTAGAGAATCTTTAAGTTATATAGCCTGTTTATATAAAGTTGGTTCATAAGATTGTGTATTCAGTGTTCATTAAAAACGGTTGTTTTGTTAAGTTTAGTGTATTATTAGACTATAATAGTCTAATAATAAAAGCTTTCTATTTATTTACATGCATTCAACATACCTACAAACTGCCTTGCCTCAGGAGGAGACTAAGCAAAACTCATAAATTAATAATTTAAGGAACTGATACTCAAGTAGCATTTTGGTTAAGTTAATAAGTGAAAGCCTTAGAGTCAGTGATGGCCACTTTAACAATGCTTTACTTTTGACTTTTATTAGTTGAAAATAACTTGTTAAACTGGGGCTTTTATAATAAAATGAAATCTACATGCCATCTGAAGCCCCTTCTCCTCTTTTTGATTTATGAGTAGGCTAATGTATCATTGAAGAAGTTTTTAACACTTTTACAGTTCTGCACTTTGATTTCAGAGAAGGTGTTAATCTCTCTGAAAGTTTAAGAGTGACAAAATGAGTTGTATACAGTTTTCTTAGGGAATTTGGGATTCTTTATTGGAGGCCTTAGTTTTCTGATGATACCTGTATTGATGGTGATTTATCTAACATGTGATGTTGTATTATGGTTTGATGTGCATCAATGGAGTATACTGCTTTCTAATTTTACATATTCTCTCTAGTTGGCTAGTCATGATGTTGTAATTTTTGTAGGGAAGATTAGTGTTTCTACAGAAGTTCAGCAGTTCCAGACATTATTTTTAAATTACCAAAATAAAATAATTTAATTTTCCTTTTAGTTTTGCATTATTTGTAGTATCAAAAATTTAAAATTTTGGTGAATAAAATAAATGGAAAAACTTAAATGGTAGTTGTTTAATAGGAAGCCTTATATTTTATATACTAGTCTTATTATAATACATTGCAAACGTATTAAAAACTCTTTGGTTGTACTTAATTGAATTTAGTTTTAAAGAATTGTAACAGGAATTCTGTGAGAGAACAGAAAATATATGGAAGCTTAATTGAATGCTATCCATATGTAATTATAAGATTTGTGAGTATTGTTGTAAGTAATATCCCAGTACTATTGCACAATATCACAAAATGCATGTTTAAGAGGGAAAACTTGCTTTTTCTATTTTGCTTTGAGTTTGAGTTTTTATGTGTAATAAAATTACATTTAAAAAAGGTGAAGATTTCAGTTTTGATCCTTTTTTGTTTGTGTTTTTTTTGTTTTGTTTTGTTTTGATGTAGTATGTTTACTTTCATGTGAGAATGATTGATCTGTAGCTGCTATTTTACCCAAACAGGGGACAAATGGAATTGGCCTTTTAGACAAAAGTATGCAAACAGACTGCATTCTTTCTGCTGATAGAATTATGGAAGGACTGCATGAGGTGCCACATTCATTTTGCTATTGATTGTGAAGAGGATTCTGCACTGGGGTGCTGTTTCTATTGGATAAGGAGGTGCTATGATTAGTTACCTTTCTCATGAAAGCACTACAAAGGGAAATGCAAAATGTGTGCAGTGCAGTGTTCTCAATTTGACAGTTGTTTTTGTTAAGTCTTTTTTTTTTTGCACCATTGAAGTCCATCCTATTTTAGAAAAACATACATTTTGTTTTTTCCCCTTATATTAGACTAGTAGATTTCCATGCATTTTTGACCCTTTAAAGAAATTACACATTACCAACAGTTTTTTCTAGCTTCTATTGTAAAGCTTCAAAGCTGATGCAACAGTGCCCTCTATAGTCTTTTAGTGACCAGCAGTTTAATGCAGAGGATTTGGAATATTCAGGTAAGAAGCAGGATGTTTAAATTTAATTTTTGCCCAGACAAGAGACTCCTTTTTCCTAAGTAGACATTCTTGTTTTTCACTAGCGGCTTTACTTTAAACAAAGGGAACAAAAGACCATTCTGAGTTTTCATTTAGAATTATTGGCTACCTCTTGTTGTTGCCCAGTGGTAAATCTCAAGTTTTATCAGACATTCATCAGAGTAATTTGAGATAGAAGGAATCTTGCAAGCTGTACTGTCTCTTCATGAAATATCTTTTTGAAGTTGAGTTCCAATAGGAGTATTTTTTTAAAAATAATTTTGTTCCTTTGTACTTCTTTCTTCTATTTAATTAGAGCCTGAGTGGGCTGCCTAGAACTTAACTTTTACTTGTTCCTGAATTGTGTAGCCCAGGCTTTATACATGACATTATTTAAATTCAAACCAAGGGAGTCACACAATGACTAGCATGTTTGCCATTCATTAGCATTGATTTAAATTTTAGATTTTCTTTTCTCCCTTTTTTGGTTACCTTTTTTATTGTATATGTTGATAGCTAAATGTAAAACACAACTTTATATGACGATATTAGGTGATAATAAAAGCAGACATCATATTCAGCTATGATTAGAAGAGAAAAATTGCATGAGCTAAGTTTATTTTGCTTCTAAACGTATTTTAGTAAAAAGAACATGGACCCAAATCTTAGCTTCTCCATGTACTCACTATGTAATATTGAACACATTTCTCAATCTCTGAGCCTGCTTTCTCATTCTCAAAATGGGAACTAAAAATAGCTCACCTTTTGAGGTTTTTGTGAGGGATTACAAATAATATTGTATATTAACTGGCCAAGTCATTATAGGTGCTCAAATGGCAATTTTATGCCAAAAATCACAATGTGAAGGTGAGTGGAGGTTTTTTGTGGGTTTTTTTGGGGGGGGTGTTTTTTTTTTATGGGAACGTTGCAATATAAATCTAGAACACATTTAATGCATTTTAGATTTTTAAAAATTACTATATTATAACTTTTGATGACGTGTGTGAATCTGAAAGCCAGCATGGCATTTCTTGGTGATGTGGACTGACAAAGTGAGATGTGCATTAACTTTCAATTCCTTACAGACCTCATTCCCAAACTTCTGAAATAGGCCATGTTTATAAACTTAACTTTGGTAGACAGACATTTACCCACAAACCAATATTTGGCAACATGTGAAAACTGATAATAAATGAAACTCAAAAATAAAGGAGTCTCTTATTTTTTTTCTCTTAGTGTATCTGGGAACACTTAGGATGCTTTTCATTTACTAGTGTTCTTAATAGTAATTGAGAAGCCTTATTCATATTTACTAGGTAAGTGGTTTTTGCTTTCTCCACCCAGGGACAGAAAGACTGATGACTAAAAATAGACCAAAGTGGAGCTTTTCTGGTAGAAGTGGAGGTGGGGTCAAATGTTCCTCTCCTTCAAAGGAACAAGCTTTATACCATGTATGTGTGTGTGCAAAGGCTTGGTTCTTCTTTGGTTTGGATTCAAAGCACCTAATTCTATGCCTGGCACATAAATGCTCAATTAATTAATGTGTGCTGAAATAAAATATTTTTGAACGTCAGGCTTTCTCTTATGATATATAATATTTGAGATCCTACATGTCTTAAAATGTACAGTTAATGTGACAGTATAATATTACAGTAATTGTTTCTTTGTGAACCATTTAAAACAAGCACACTTCCAGTTTAATTCATGAATTTATTATTTAAAAGTCAACCAGATTGTTACAACTACAAATAATAATGGGAAATTAATAAAAAATTTAGAACTTTGTCTTCAAGATAATTAAAAGGTGTTGTATTATATAATAATGGATTTAGGCAAAGATTCAGACACTTCAGATAACCTGATGATAAAAGTAATCTTGCACAGAGAACTTATGGATTGAATTTTCTCAACATTCAGTAAAGCTCTGTTTTTCTCGCAGAGTTCTTATTTGTGCTTCATATTGATTTTGAATAACCTTGAATTTAATATTATAATAAACCACATATTATTTTTAGTATATCACTTGGGTTAAAATTGAGAACTGCAAAAATGTCTTTTTTTATCCTTATAAAGAAAGAACCAATGTTTGAAGCTGATAAATGAACAGGCTCTTAGTAGTAAACTGAATGTGGTAATTCTTTTTAAATAAGGATCAGTTGCAGTAAGCAACATATTTAAAGTTAAATTTTGGTTTATAAGACTGACAAGATGCTGTCTACCAAAACAAAAAGAATAATATATTTTTTCTTTGCAGTGAAAGTACCAAATTAAGAATCTGCTTAATTAAAATAATGATAAATGTAGATTACATTACCGAAGATAGTGAAATACAGCTGCTCTGTCTAGTGAGAGCCTGCATAATTTACCAAGACTGTACAAAGAAGCAATGAAGCAGCCACTGCAGACTGTTAGAGGAAATGTCCTGTTTATTCTACATACATTTCTTTTTTTAATTAAAATGTCAATGATAGCTTTATAGCAGTCCTCAAAAAATCCTTTAAATTTCTTCAAGGTAGTAGAATATAAGATGAAATCATTACTACTGCTGAATGAAACTGATTAAACCTGAGGAAAAAATAGTAGACTTTAATTTTTTATTAATTCAGTTTTCTTTATTATGAGTTGATATTTAAATATGTGATGATATTTAATTTTTACATGAGTTTTGCATGAAAGAAATGGGGCACAATCTTTGAATATACATTTTATTTAAGAATCTTTTGGAGTCACAAATCTTTTGGGTAGAGCCTTAAGTAGTATTGCATACAAATAAAGATGTAGATATGCATACTGTGGAATTTTCAAGATGGAGCAGACAGTTATACTGTATTAGGATTATCTGGGTGGTCTTTCCTCCTCAACTCCATCACTGGGCTGTGATGAGGTCTAATATGTTGCTAGCGTCAGTGTCTAGAGACCAAAAAGAGGTTGAGGAACCTGTTACACTGTATATTTTAATCTTTTACTTTAATGATGACTAATGATATCTTCATAATTATGTATATTTAAGAAATGTGTGGCAAGATATGTTGGTGGGTGGTTGTTTGTTTGTTTGTTTTGTCTCCGAAGGATAAGTGTGGACTCTGGAGTGAGACTTGTCTGCATTCTAGGCTCTGCCACATGAGAGCTGTATGACCTTGGTCTAGTCAACTCTTCTACACTTTAGCTTTCACAATTGTACATTGGGCTAGTGGTAATACCTACATAATAGGGTAGTCTTGAGCATTTAAGAGCAAAATCCATGTAAAATAGATAATAAAGGAAGCCTCAATAAATGTTAAATATTATTTTATTGTTATTGTTATTATTAGGCACTAGATATAACATTTCTCTTGCATCGGAGCAATAGGGCATTGTTCATACTTAACTAAGTTAATAAGATCAGTGCTTTTTGTCATGATTTATCTGTTGACCTAGTTCTAGATAAGTTAACCATGCCCTCTGTGTCTTAAGGCTTAGCGTGGTAGAAATTCTACTGCTCCTTATTTTGTCTTTGATTGTCTTTTCTCATAGTGATTCATGTGCTAGTTTCTTTGGCATTTTGGTGAATGTGATGTCAAAGTTTGTGCATTTCAGTATGTATGTTTTGGACTACCCTCACTTGATACCAGATTTAATTGGATATTTTCCAGGGTTCAGTTTTCTAAAGGGTCTTTCAAGTGCCCACTTACTAAAAACTTCTCAACTATGAAAGCTTTAAAGGCAGAAAATGCACACATCATTAAGAATTTGAAAAATTTATATGTGAAAGTAATATGAAGAGAAACTTCTTCAGATGATTTTATTCTATATGCTTTTTTAGAGCTTCAATGAAATGATAAATGCAAGAGGCACAAAGATAAGTCACATACTATGTAACCATTATTCATAAAGTTTACACATGCAGTGTGAGTTGTAGAATGTTAACATAACGTTTTATTTCCTCATAATTTGTTTCAGGCTTTTTTTTGTTGTTGCTAGAGATGTAAATAATTAAGGCACAGTGCCTGTCTCAAGGACTTAGTTAGCATTTGAGTTTTAAGGGAGAAAGTTACTGCTATGTATTCATCAAAATGATTATTTTTGATAAATGCTTAGCTCTTGTAAAAATATTTCATATTTCTTTTAGTGTACCTCTTTGTTCTGACTTGGCATTTATCCTTCCTTGTCTGACCTTTATCACTGAGTTTCTCCTAAGAATCCAGTGATCTTTAAAGGTTCAGTATTACTCTATCTGCGCCTGTTTGGGAATTATACTTATGGTTCTTGAGTTAGCTTATAATTTTGATTAATACCTTTAAATAACTTATCAGTTATTCTTAACCAATTTAGTCTTAGAGTTTGTAGGTTTCTTCTCTATCCTGGTCCTCCCTAATAAAGAGCAGATAATTTCATATTTATTTAGTTTTTAATGTTTCCACCACAGTACTACTATAAGGTGTTTGTCAAAGTGAAGCTTGGTTTCTCCTGCACACTATTGTGCATACAGTTTCATATATATTAGGTAAAACTAATCCTTTATGATTAATTGATAACTGATTTTCTACTGCTTGTAAATCACTGCATTCACTGAATTCCTGGTTTTGGAAGGCAGCTATGCTCACCACTATACCACCAACGCTAATTCCTGGTTTTGTATGACAGATTTAGTATGACTACTCTTTGCCCCATGTTTTTATTGACTTGGAATCAATTGATCAGTCAGGCAATCTGAAATGGAAATGATTATGAAGCATTTACAATCAAGCAAAGTTAAGGGAAAATATAGTAAGTTACAACTTATTATTACTAATTATTAGTAATATAGTAGCTAAAATATTGCTTTATAAAAGACATAGCTTGTGAATTATACAAATATTTAAGTATATAGTGTTCATTATCTGGTCAGTTTAAAATGTGTTTTAACTAGGTTTAACAGAAGCAAAGAAAAAAGCAGTCATTATAGCTATCAATTTGTAGAAAACAAAATAAGGATCTATAAATTTTATTCTGTTACGATTTGATAGTAACTACTTTGTTTATATTTAACCTAAGCCATCCTCAAACTAAGTGTTCTTATAATTTATTTTCATAACTTATTTGCTGCAGTAAAAATAACACTGGCATTGCTTTTCTTTATCTAGTTATTAGATTCTAATAGACCTGATTATTCTGCACTTTTATTTCATTTTTTGTTGTTTTTATGCTTAACTACATGGTTTTTTAAAAAGCTGTCTGTTACCTCTTATGTAGTCCTAAGAAAGAGTTTTTTCTTCTGAGACAAAGTTCTTCATACTCCTCTTGCAGACACACACAATTTCTTTATTTCGTGAAATACCTTTACCATACACTTGAAGGGTTTTCACATTGTTCTTATTTTTATCTAAGTTATTATTTAATTTTCTTTGATACTTATAACAATTGTGTTTTTAAGTTAACAAAAATATATAAAAGTGTAAAATATATGAAGATCTTACTTAAAATTTAATCATTCAGAGTTAACATTTTGACATTTTTCACATATATATATTTAACACACATACATAGACATACACACACGTGTGTGTGTGTGTGTGTGTGTGTGTGTGTGTGTGTAATCATTTGTGTATATAACTTTGTATACTGCCTTTTTAACTTTAAATATCAGGAGCATTTTCCCATGCCATGAAAACCTCTTTATGAACATAATTTAATGGCTACTTAATATTCCATCATGTGACTGTATGATGATTTCCTTGATGATTTCTTAATTTTGTAAATTAGGTTGAATCTCATTTTTACTGTAAATAATAGCACCTTGCTATGAGTACATCAATTACTGTCTACATTTCTGAAAATTAATTCCTTAGGATAGGTTTTTAGACTCAGAAGTAGTGGATCAAAGTACATAATTATTTTTAAGGCCATTGGTACATATTATCTAATTGATTTCCATAAATAACACATGTTTAAACATGCATTATTTGTATTGTGAAACTCTCAGTCTTTGTTTAATGTATATGAAACTCAACTTGGAATTCTGTTTTTATAGTTCCTAGCACTTGGTGAATACAAGCTGGGAGTAGCATTCTGCCCATCTTTGACTGCATTTCATTCTTGGAAAAAAGCCAAAGAGATGTGTTAGGGCAGCTTAGACATGTAACTCAAAGCATAGGTTGATTATTCCCCCTATTATTGTGAGAAGTCAGTTTCCAGTCATTTAATGGGGCTACCTGCAATAGATAGCCAGCTGCAAAGAGGACAGAATTTTAATATACTGTATGCTAATGTGCCATGTGTATGAACACAGATGCAGTTATAGATACATATGTTTGTTTGTTTTTAACAGTTATAGGTGTAATGTTATTTGCAATTCATTTTTTCAGATAGGTTCTATTTTCTGAATAGCCATACTGTGTTCTCCTCCTGGATATCAACTAGTATATTTTCTATTGGCATTATTAAGTTTAGCAGTATTAGGAAATTATTTTTAATTTTCTCTCATCAAATAAATGATGATGGAGATCGTAGTAGAGTTATCATTTGGGGGATATATATATATATTAAATATACTTTTATTGATATCAGAGAGGAAGGGAAAGGGAGAGAGAGATAGAAACATCAATGATGAGAGAGAATCATTGATTGCTGCCTCCTGCATGCCCCCTACTGGGAATTGAGCCAGCAACCTGGGCATGTGTCCTTGATCTGAATCAAACCTGCGACCCTTCAGTTCGCAGGCTGATGCTCTATCCCTTGTATCAAACCAGCTAGGGCTGGGGTATATATTTTAAATATCAAATGTAATATTTTAGACTCTACAGATAATACTCCAGGTTTAAGCTGCAATTTTATGTACACTAACTACCTCATAGAAAATATCTTATGCTTCTCTCTCTCTCTTTTTTTATGACCTTATATTATTAGTGTTGGCTATTTTTACTATGCCATTAAAAATAACTATAATGCTGCTGTTTTGAATTTAGTGGACTATTTAGTAAAATAATAATACTAATAGTACTGTAATAATAGTAAGTTCATTTGTAAGAATAAAACTAATAATATTTATTTTATGGTAATTTTTACTAAATAGTTATTTAGAATTTGGAAAAAAATCATAGATTACCTTTTTAATGTTATAACTACCTTTTGTTGTTGATTTCCTTACTTTCTCAAAACTAATTAGGAAATCATGGCTTTTGTGACATATTTTGTTTTTAATCCTCTTTTTAAATCTTTGGTAGTTTCTTATCAGTGATATGAAAAATATTCCCACCATACTGGCTTGGGCATGTGTATAAGAGAAAGTGTATAAGGGTGCTGTTGAAAGTGGGTATTGCTGTTCTTCTCCCAGCTCCTAAGAACTCACTTTGTTTTTTCTGCTTTTCAGCTCTAAGCATATATATATATATATATATATACACACACCATGCACACTTTTATGGTTACATTCTCCCTATTCTTTTTTTTCATTCTCATTCTATCGTCACTTTTCCTCTTTCATCTCTCATATGCATCTGTGCTTGCACATACACACATTTACATGAATTTTCAGGTGTTAAAATAAAGATTACAGGACCTAGACCTAATTTAATGGCTGAAGTTTTACTCACATTTATTCTCTTTCTCTTTTATTATTTAAATTGTGCTCATCTGTAATATTTATGTATTTTTATCAGTACAAACTGTTTTGTCCTTCACTGTTTTATGTCTCTTACTGAAGATTAAATGGTGGAACCAGAAAAACTCTTAGATCAGAGCGTCTTAAACTTCAGTATGCATGAGTCATCAGAGCATCTTATTAGAAACTAGAGGCCTCGTGTACGAATTCATGCACCAGTGAGGTCCCTTGGCCTGGCCTGCGGGATCACGCCGAAATTGGCTCTCCGACATCCCCTGAGAGGTCCTGGATTGTGAGAGGGTGCAGGCCAGGCCAAGGGACCCCACCGGTGCATGATCGGGGCCGGGGAGGGACACGGGAGGTTGGCCAGCCGGGGAGGGACCGCGGGAGGACCCCAGGGCGTGTCTGGCCCATCTCGCTCAGTCCTGATTGGCCTGACACCAGCAGCAAGCTAACCTACCGGTTGGAGCGTCTGCTCCCTGGTGGCCAGTGCATGTCATAGCGACTGGTCGACAGGTTGACTGCCTCCTGGTGATCAGTGCACGTCATAGCGACTGGTCAGCTGTCTGCCCCCTGGTGGTCAGTGCACATCATAGCAAGCAGTTGAGTGGCCTTAGCATTTCGTTAGCATATTACACTTTGATTGGTTGAATGAATGACTGGACGACTGGACACTTAGCATATTAGGCTTTTATTATATAGGATTCAAGGTCTGATTCAGTTGGTTTGGGTGGAGCCTGAGATTTTTTTTTTTTAATATATTTTATTGATTTTCTACAGAGAGGAAGGGAGAGAGATAGAGAGTTAGAAACATCAATGAGAGAGAAACATCAGTCAGCTGCCTCCTGCACACCCCCTACTGGGGATGTGCCTGCAACCAAGGTACATGCCCCTGACTGGAATCGAACCCGGGACCCTTCAGTCCACAGGCCGACACTCTATCCACTGAGCCAAACCGGTTAGGGCATGCGATTTTTTTTTTAACATGTGCCCAGGTGATGCCAGTGCTGCTGGTCTGAGGCCACACTTGAAGTGGTGAGTTTTTAGATTCTGGATGCCTGCTAACTGAGAGCATCATTTATTTTAGAACAGAGAAATGTTTGTTTAAAAGCCAGTTTCCTTGCACATTAGCTATAAGACTCTAATATCTATAGGGATGAGGGAGTTACATTTTATTTTTAAAACATAATTTACCGTGTTTCTGCAGTTGTTCCCAATTTTAGGAAGTGGTAACACATCTTGATTTAAAAGATCCACGAGTCTTAGATCTTCTGTGATGGTTCCATGTACAGCTTCCCTAGTCTGGTTTGCTACTAGTGTAGACTAATGATGACATACATCAAGGTTTATTTTTGATGATTTGATTTTATTGTATATCATCTCCCATTGATAGTTGAAAAACTTTACTGCTGGGAGTTTTGAGAGTGAAGGATGAGGGATGGGGAATTGGGAGCAGGGATGGAGGCTATAGTATAAATGAGAATTAGGTTACTGCAGAGAAATGGTTTTACTCTTTCTCATCATGGACAACTGGGTTGAAATGCATTACCTGTTGAAAGTGAGAAAATCACCCAATACATATGCAGGAACTGTTCCCATTATGCTTTTAATAATATGTCTTTTATGTACCTTAAGTAAAGAGAGCCACACGGTTTACTGTACAGAAACAGGCAGCTTCTAGCAATAAGAATGTATCAGAACCTGCAGCAGTTATTAGAAGATGAGCTGGTTTTAGAAAAGAGATGGTATGGCCAAGTTCTGCAGGTTGGCTTATTACTTGCAGTGCAACAGTCAAGTGTGACCACTGTCAAAATGCCTGAATCTTTAAACATGTCATTGTAAAGTATCTTGGTTGACAACATTGTTGAGGAAAAATAATCAAATTATCTAATACTAGAGGCTCGATACATGAAATTTGTGCAAGAGTAGGCCTTCTTTCCCCTGGCTGCCGGCACCGGCTTCCCTCTGGCACCTGGAACCTGGGCTTTCCTCCAGCTGCCAGCAGGCACCCAGGACCTGGGCTTCTCTCACAACCCCAGATTCGTCCTGAAGGCATCTGGAAGGCTGTCCAGAAGTACGTCTGGTCTAATTAGCATATTACACTTTTATTATTAGAGATGGTTTCTGAGACGGCAGAAGCCACTTACTCTATTATAAATTCAAAGAAAGGTGGGAAGCCTTTCCCTTGTCGCTAAGCATTGTGCTTGAAAATTAATTGTATTTTAATTTATGACAAAGAAAATTCAATCTAGCATGGATTTTACTTTTTTAAACCTTTAAAACACTATCTATACCAGTGATGGCGAACCTATGACACGCGTGTCAGAGGTGACACGCGAACTCATTTTTTTGGTTGATTTTTCTTTGTTAAATGGCATTTAAATATATAAAATAAATATCAAAAATTTAAGTCTTTGTTTTACTATGGTTGCAAATATCAAAAAAGTTCTATATGTGACACGGCACCAGAGTTAAGTTAGGGTTTTTCAAAATGCTGACATGCCGAGCTCAAAAGGTTCGCCATCACTGATCTATACTAATAGAAGGGTAATATGCTAATTAGACCGGGTCGACCGGACATCTTCCAGACGTCCGACTTCCTTCTGGACAGTTAGGGCGCGACCAGGCTGGCAGGGGGGCAGTTAGGGGGCAGCCAGGTTGGCAGGGGGACAGTTAGGGAGCTATCAGGCAGGCAAGCAGAGGCAGTTAGAGGCAATCAGGCAGGTAGGTAGAGTGGTTAGGGGTGATCATGCAGGCAGGCAGGTAGATGAGCAGTTAGGAACCAGTGGTCCCGGATTGCAAGAGGGATGTCCAACTGCCAGTTTAGGCCCCATCAGTCGGACATCTCCCGAGGGGTCCCGGATTGGAGAGGGTGCAGGCTGGTCGAGGGTCTCCCCCCCCACCCGCCCCCGCACAAATTTCATGCACCGGGCCTCTAGTATGTGTATGTATGTATACATACATACATACATACATACACATACTAGAGGCCCAGTGCACAAAAATTTGTGCACTTTTTTTGGGGGGGTCGCTCAGCCCGGCCTGAGCCCTCTCACAGTCAGGGACCCCTCGAGGGATGTCCAACTGCCTGCTTAGGCCCACTCCCTGTGCTGCTGCCATGAACGTCTGCTCCCTGGTGGTCAGTGCGCATCATAGCGACTGATTGTTCCCAGTCATTCTGCCGTTAGGGTCAATTTGCATATTACCCTTTTATTATATAGGATAAAAGGCTAATATGCTAAGTGTTCATCCGACTGGTCTCTATGACGTGCACTGACCACCAGGGGGCAGATGCTCAACACAGGAGCTGCTGTGACGTGCACTGGCCATTTACAGAAAAACGGCACTGCAGACCTGCCACCCACAAAGCAACACTTGGCTTCCCCCAAGTGGACACAGGCCCCACTACCACCCTGGAGCAGCAGCCCACCAAATCACAGCTGACGCTGCCGAGACCCCATGGTGCAAAATGTGACCCACAGCCCAGCCCAGCCCAGCCCAGCCTAGAAATGGTGGCTTTGGATGCCGGGTAATGTCGTCACATAGCAACACCCGGCTTCCTCTCCCTAGCAACAGGCCATTTAACAGTAAATGGCACCATGGACCTGGCGCCCACAAAGCAACACTCAGCTTCTCCCAAATGGGACATAGGCCCTGCCACCACCCCGGAGCGACAACCCACCAAATTGTAGCCGACGCTGCCAAGACCCCATGGCGCAAAATGTGGCCCACAGCCCAGCCCAGCCCAGAAACAGTGGCTGTGGGCACCAGGTAATGACATCATGTAGCAACTCCTGGCTTCCTCTCTCTAGTGACTAGCCTCCTTGGAATTTCTTCAGCTCAGGAACATGACTTGCTTTAAAGCCAGGTGGAAACATTTCACATTTTAACCAAATGTCTGTGAAGCGTTTTTCTGTGCCTCATCTCATTTGATCCTCACAGAAGTCCTGGAGTAGGTAGATAGGAGACTTGGTGGAATCCTATTTTCTTTTCATTAGCCGGAAAACAGAGATTTAGAAAGCTTAGAAACTTGACCCTACTGAAAAGAAGTGAGAAATGGTAGACCTTGAAAATGACTTCAGGCTTTCTCACTACGCAGAATATAGTCAAACACTGCTGCAGTTAAATATTTTACGCTTTGTTCTCCCTGCATGATCTATAATAATAATATGCTTCATGTTGATAATTACTGCTGTGTTGCTGACAATTACCTGAAAGAGAAGTTGGGGTGCTTCACTGGGTTGGAAAAAGTTTAGCTACATCAAAAAGCAGGTCTAATTAAGCAAGTTTATTATATAAAAGGCTAAATTGACTCGTACATGCACGATACATATAAAGCTCTTGCTGGCGTCAATCACACGCGTGTGTTTCGATCTGTTCATCTGTCATTGTTGATCATGAATTTGGTTGACACTTCTATTATAAAGGGTGAATAGTGATATTAAAATATTTCTTCTAATTAATTTTCTTTCTATGTGCATGAATTCGTGCACTGAGCCACTAGTTATTTTATAACTAGGTACCACATTTAAGTTATATCTGGAATCTTATTTGTCTGTGTACTACTTTCAATGAATATAGATCGCCCTTTCTTTAGTAAGCCCACATTTAAAAAGCTTACATTTTGCCATAATACAGTAGAATTATTTGTGGTAATGTTACACGTCTCTAAACTGCCTGAACATTATCCTGCTGTTTTATTGTTTTATAATGTAAAAGTAAATGCAAGCATTAAGAAGTGTGTAGCGCTGTCTGGCTCCTTCAGGATTTAAGAAAATTGCCCCAACTATCGAAGAACAGAAAATTAATCTTTCAGGTCGCCAAGAGCAGTTGTTATAATATTGCCTAGCATTTTGCTTTCTCTTTTACTCTAACTATGATGGTGATTTGAGTCAATGCTGAAGAAACTGAGATTTTATTTGATTTCATCAAACTGCTATTGCCTTCTAAGAATTACATATAGAACTGCATGGTTTTAAAAAGGAAGAAAATAGAGGACTCATTTTAATTCTGCATTAGCCTAAATCATAAATCTGTTTTTTGTAATAGTACAAATTTTGCAGCCCAATTTCTTGGTCCAATTTGTGAATTTGGTATATTAGGCACAAATGGTATGTGTTACTCATAAACCTGTGAAATTAATTATGTTGTGCTGCAAACTCTTCAGAAAACTGAAACAAACATAGACAAAATCTTAAAATCATACTTTCCAGGAAAGTTCTCATGAAGGATTTTGTAAGAAAAGAGGTATTCCTTATGATTTTAGCCTTTTGTCCTGTCTGTTTTAAAATATTTCCATTTAAATGCAGATTTTGATTTTCTATCTGGGACTAGGTAGAAACCATTCTATTACACTACTAAAAGAATAATCCACTTTAACACAACATTTCTCCCTAAAGGGATTGTCTTTTCTAGTCATAAGGTATTATTTATCTCAGAATGATATTAACATTCATGATGTAGCGATTTTATCTTGATTTGAAAGATGTTTTGTTCTGGCAGTAAAAAGGATTAGGAAAATGTCCTTTGTATCCTGTTGTTTAAAAAATTGCCTTACCTTGCTAAAGATTAGGTATTAGTAATTTTCAAAGTGTTTTGAGGTGGTCATATGGTTTATATTTTTATAACAAAATCTTTAAGCCCAGTAAAATGGATTGCCAGACTCATTTCATTGAATTCTTAAACATTGGGTTATACAAATATGTTTTTTAATAGATCAAGTAGCATGTTTGAAAATATCTGAACATCTTATTACATTTTTTTGCATTCATTTTCTTTATGCCTTTGTAAAGAAGCCGTTTAGATACATAAGAAAAGTGCTAGAGCAACTAGTTACTGCATCAGTGGCATAAATGTGTTGATTTTACCTCACCTTCTAAATTTATTAAAACTTTAAGATAAAGAGGGATTACATTAATTAAATGGAATGTCTGAGACAGAAGAAGAACAGCTCTGAAGGCCTCTCTGCTATTTGTTGGGTAAAGTCTTGGCATGCAGAATGTAGCTATCCAAGGCTATAAGCACATTGGGACCCTGTGTGGGATGCCAGCGCCATGCCCCTAGGCGCTCTGTCATTCAGCCGACAGATTAATTAACCAGAGGCTGCAGAACCTCCTGCTTTCAGTCAGCCCATTCTTGAAGCAGAAAATATAAGGTTTTTAAAATCTGGAACATTTAAAAAAGTGTGTATGTTTTTTAAAAACAAAAATCAGTGTGTTGTGACACTTTTTCTGGAATAGTTTTGTGTATGCGCGCATATATATATATATACACTTTATATATTTATATACTTTATATATTTATATACTTAAAAATATATATACATTTATATACTTTTTTAAAAAAGGGTGTATATATACATATATGTATATATTTATATACTTAAAAAAAACTTTTAAAATCCAAACAGAGTACGACATGTATGGCCCCCAAAGAGAGGGTTTTTCTAATGTCAGGGTATGTCCTTAAAGCGTCCTAATTAATGATTTATTAAATCACGTGAGTAGCAAGGTCTTAATTATGATTAAGACTTAAGATGTTTCAATAGAATCAACTTAAAAAACACATTTATGTATCTGATCACAAACTATGTTCATTCAAAATTTCTTTAAGATTTCTTTTTATCTTCAGCAAGGGCATTTTTATTCATACATCCATTGAGGTGAATAAAAATGTTCACACGATAGTGTTTAAACAATAGTTTTAATAAATAACTCTTAACATGTCTTTATAAATGAGAAAAAATAAGTTTGATTTTTCTTTATGATTTAGCTTACTTTGTAATTACATTAAGCATTATTAACTTAGGTATAAAATAGTAATCCTGAAAATTTCTATATAGAGAGCAAAGTCTATGTTGATAAAATAATGTATTATTTGGGCTTTCAGATTAGAAAAGAACAAAGAGATAGCTGCATGCAAAAAGAAACATGATTTCATTTTAATTTTTTTAGCAGTATAGAGTACAACTTCCTCCTCCACCCACTCCCCCCCAACCTTTTTTTCCCTGACACTGTCAATTTTTTAGCATTCTCACTGGAATTTATTTTGTTGTAGTAAATAAAAGACAAGTCATTATTAAACAGATTTTGCTGTTAATCCAATGTATGATTTCCTTTTGCCATAGGTACTTTTAAGGGCTTTTATCCAAAATAAAATTCATTTAAAATGTAATTTTAAAAATCCATTGTTAATGACTGCTTGAGTGACTGGCTCATAATTGGCTCATTATAATAAAAAAAGCAACTGTTTAAAAATCTTGACAATGAAATGCAGTACAAAGTGAACACTTCATGGTAAGGCCCTATGCGATTACAGGACTCTGAAGGTGAAGCGGGGAAGCATGCAAATCTGAGACTCCTGCACAACTTTCTCCTTTACACCAGTACAGTGAGTTCAGGTCATGACCTCGCACGGGCTGTGGAAGTAAGAGCTCCTCTTATTTATAGTGCCCCTCACTGAAGAGTAAACTTAGGTAGTGTAGTCCACTTAAATGCTAGCACTCAGACTCCTCTTTGTTTCCCTTCTGCAGAAATCTTTTCAGTTGACTTAGATTACAAAGTTGTAATCAGGAAATCTTTAGTTCTGTTGGGGTTAACTAACAAAGACAATATTGTCATACAAGCCATCATTATTACCTGCCCTTTGTTAATGCAGGAAAGCATGTAAGTAACTATTTTTCAAGCTCCAGAATTTTTGTTTAAGCATTCCTAGAGATTTGTTTTTATTCTAGTACTTCGGTGATTTAGTATTTGTATTGAATTATTTTAATTAATTTTATTGTTATGCCCTATGTCCTAGGTAAGATAAAAATATAAATTTGGGGATGCAGGAAGAAAAGTAAGCCATACATGATAAGGTTTTCCTTAACAAATAAAAGTTTTATTTTTCTTTTTGTGAATTGAACTTGATATACTGTAGTTTTAATGATGAACTTTGTGATGCCAAACATCAGCTGTTCTCTGTAGAGTATAAAATTTCAAAATAATGACAAATATAAATAAGAATGGTCATTAAATCTTTGCATAGAATTCCACCTGTGAGGCAAAAATCCTAAGTTCCAACAATAGTTTAAAGGGCTTCTTTAATGAGCCCTGTATTTCCAAAATGCTTTTCCTGTTTGAGGCTAGAAAAACAGTAAAAGTTTTAAAGACTGACGACAACTCCTGCTTTTGTTTAGTCTACAACAGCAATATTAATTTGCTTTTTTGTTCTGGTGAGTGACTTAGGTGTAAGTTTTCATTATATATATTAAAAGTTGAATTATTTTGAACTCTGAACTTTAGACCAGGCCATGTGTGAACCTTAGCTTATAAAAGCAAGACAGTAACTTCAGGATCAGAATCACCAAAGACCACTCACATTATTAAATCCAATCAAACATTTTTGATATTTGAATTTATATAAATTAAGAAAAAATCTCTCACTGAGATACTCAACAGTTTTTAAAGAAATAAGCCACATTTAATTGACTTCATTATAACTTAAGTAACCAAACTGCTTGGGTATTTTATCATTACTCTGCTGTTTGTGCTACTTGCATTTCTATCATCACCTTATTTTATAACCTTTACATTTTTATTTTCTCAATAGAATTAAGAGGAAATGACTGCAGAGGAAACAACCATTTAAAACATAGTGGAAATCACATTGCTTTTTAGTTGAATTTTTTTAAGATCTACTTAATGCAATTTATCTTTTCTGTTATAGCAAAACTGAGCAATGCTGTTTCCCACATTGTGGCTCAGTGAGACAGCTTCAATCCATGTCACACTTATATTCAGTTGTACATATAAGCTGATGCCTTTGTGATTTTTAAATGTAATTTAATAAACCATTTGGTAAATGCCATGACTGTGTCATACTAGTGCCAAAATATTTTATATACCTAGGAACTAGTGTAGTAGGGAAAACTATTCAGCCTAACACTTCAGTGTTTGTTTCGTGGGGAATGTTTGGTAATATTTATAATTTAATGGCTATTTATGATCAAATCTTGTGGCTTGGTATAGGCCTTACATTTATGACTTCCTTTTGTCTTAACGTATTTTATTATTTACTCAAAGATAGCTTGTGTAGATGCTAGAGTTCTTTGTTTACTGGCACTTCAAAAAGAGAGTCTATACTTGTAACAATATCCTCTGTGTGTTACTAAGTTTTTAGGCATTTCATAGGCAAATAATGATTAATTAAGATTATGATATCTTCTATGATTATTAATTTATCTTCCTATGTCCAGGGCACATTGATTTTGAATATTAACAAAGAGCTATATCTATTCATTCATCAAATGTGTTCTGAGTGACTGCTTTGCTCTTGGTACTGAATACAAATATCAATAAGAGAATGTCCCAGCTCTCTCAGAGCTTGTCTAGATTACTAATGCTAGTCCAATATGATATTGTGATGATAGTTATTTTATTTTTTTAAACAAATGTTGTGGTAATATAGAAATGTTGGGAAAATACAGATTAGTAATGATTTATCAAGAGGAGAGGATAAAGAATGACTTCCCAAACAGAGAACATTCTGTGTGGAGCAAGGGATATGACAAAGTGTAACATACTTTTCAAAGTTTGGTGATTAGATGATATGTATGAGTAAGTAATGGCAGAAGTAAGACTGAGAAGGTAATTTGGACCAGGTTGTGAAGAGCCTTGTGCGCCTTGCTGAAGACTGGTGATCTCATTCTATAGGTAATGGAGAGTCATTGAAGATTTGAAGTGAGAAGCAAAATGGATAGATTTGTATTTTGTAGTTAGCATAGTCGTAGCATAGGGAGAGGAAAGATGGAGACTAGGTCTTTCGAATATTTTGAGAGTAAAGTATCTCAAAAGAGAAAGTAGTGAAACTAAATACAGAGAAATCAAGTCTGGATGAATTGATGATAGTGGCTATCAGCATATAATTAATAATCAAAATCATGTGTGTAAATATGCTTACCCAGGGGATGAGGTGTATGAGGTGTTGCATAGTGGGAAAGAACTTGGGCTCTGGTACCTGGTTTTCCACTTACTAGCTATGTGACTTTGGTCGTCCCTCACTAACCCCCCTTCCGGTCTGGTAGCCCCATGCAGCCTGCTTGTTCAGTCATTGCCGGCAGTGGGGGGTAGTTAGGGGCGACCAGGCCGGTGGGGGGACAGTTACGGGCGACCAGTCAGGCAGGCAGGTGAGCGATTAGGAGCCAGCAGTCCAGGATTGTGAGAGGGATGCCGGGGATCGGGCCTAAACTGGCAGTCGGACATCCCCTGAGGAGTCCCGGATTGGAAAGGGTACAGGCTGGGCTGAGGGACACCCCCCGCCCCCATGCACGAATTTCATGCACCGGGCCTCTAGTAGAGATATATTTAGAAATGAGACAGCTGCTATTTTTCTCTGAAATCTTAGAGACAAGACCATCTACCTCAAATGGGTGGAGAAGATGGAATTAATTAAAGGATTTGAGGACAATTTTAAATATTTGGAATGATTTATTAGAATAAAGGAAAGGGGGATTGAGGATTGCCGAGCTGCCCAGAGCCCATGCGTGGTTGGAAATCAGAAATTTGAAAAGAAGATAGTTTTTAAAATTTAACTGCAATTAAATTGAAAAGAAGATTAGGGGTGTTTGGTAGTAAGATCACTGTTTTGAAAGTAACTTACTTACATCAAAGGTAAGTAGTAAATATGTTTTATTATGGAATATATAAACAAAGTATTCCAAAAATTGTTGCAGACAACAATTGCTAAATAAAATTTCTATGAGAATAACCTTTCATACTTCAGAGGAGAAAATATAACATTTATATGAATTTAAATGAATACAGCTGCTCAAAGTCTACCTTTCTAGGCAACAAACAAAATATAATGAAATCACTTTATGATGGTCACTTAACTATATCACTGATGAAAGAATAACATGCCAAAAGCATAAGATCAAACAAATAGCACTCCTACTCTACAATCAGTAATGACACCAACTAGAAATAGATGCCTACATGCCTACTTAAATAAATTAAAAACAAAATGAGATATCCACAGGTAAGTTTAACAAATGTCTGCATAACAACATATTGTTACATTTTTTTTCTTTTTACGTAATTTACTTTAGGAGTTATTTCAATTAGCTTTTTAAATTTTCAAATATTCCTTTAAAAATATTTATCCTATATTTAATTTGTAAAACAGTGTTTTTGGTTTTTTTAGAATTGATAATACTTTTAAAATACTATCACTTAGTTTACGTTAATTTATATTACAAAGGATTAATAAATACCCCAATGTCACCTACTTACTTTTCTTTAACTGTTGAGATATAGAATGCTTGTAATTTTGGATTCATCAATAGCAAACTAAACTCTGAATGGGAGATTATTTGTTGGTAGGGCAACAGAGGTTGAAAATAATAATGTAGAGGTTCTGTTGGTATTTGTTTTATTTTCTACCCAGTCTCATTTACCAGTTTATACCCCCACCAGCAATGTGTCCATGAGAGTTCCAGTTGCTCTACATTCTTATCAGCACTTGGCATTGATAATTTGCTTGTTTGTTTTTAACTATTTAAACTTGTTATGGAGCTCTGCCTTGTTAACTTGTGAATATAGATTTGGTTATAAAAAACTTAGGAGTACCCTCTCTAGTGCAAGGAAACTTGATGTATGAGAAAAGAACACTTTAGAGAACAGAGTTGATTCCAACTATATCTTGATGTCAATGATGGTTTCAAAAATGTGTAAATAGTTGGAAATTTACTCTTGAACAACAGCAAAAATTAAAATTTTAGTATTAAGGAAAACTCACCAATATCAATTTCTTGTTTACATGATATTATTTTATAGTTTGATTTTCTTATGTCTCTTTAATTTCACTTATTTAACAAATATTCATTGAGAACTTACTGTGTGACAGGCCCTATGCTCTCTGCTGGGAGTATAATGGTGAGCATCTGCTTAGAGTCTAGTAATTAATGTCTATGTTAATTACTAATTAATTACATAATTAGTTATTAGTGTCTACAGACATTAATCAAATAAACCATCTAAAACAAAACTTCAGCTATGACAGATACTACAGAGACAAGTACAGGAGGCCATGAGAAGGAATTTAATGTGTCAAAGATTAGGAAAGGCTCCTTGAAGCTTAAGTAAGGGTTTCTCCATTCAGGCAGTATCTGAATAAGTGCTAGAAAGGAAGAGTGTTGCCATCCCAGAGTCAGGCATGGGCAAAGGACCCTAGCAGGCTGGGGAGCAGCCTGGTGAATAGTATTAGGCAGAGAGAAAGCCAGTGTGGATACAGTGCCCAGAATGAGTTAAGAGTGAATGTGAAGAGGCTGGAGAAGTAGGTAGATTTGAGCAGCAGTTACATAGGTTGTTTTATTTGTAAGCATTCATCAAGCTATCCCATTTGATACACTTTTTTAAATGTATATTACACTTCAATTAAATAAATTTACTTAAAAAATATTTGTATGCACATCAATGAATAGTTTAAGGCTGCAAACTTTTATACAAAAGAGCACTTTAGTAACCCCCTTATATCTACTCCCAGTCACAACTGTCCCTTTGTCAAAGGCAAATACTATCCTGGCTTCAATCACCATATATTATTGTTTTCTGTTTTAAATATCATATAACTGGAATCATAATATTTATGAGGTTATGTCTGACTTCTTTTGATCCACTTTATGTCTATGAAATTCTGTGTTTGCCATAACAGTAATTTGTGTACTTTTATTGAAGCACTAGAGGCCCAGTTCATGACATTCATGCACTGGGTGTAGGGGGAGTCCCTAAGCCAAGCCTGTGCCCTCTCGCAGTCCGGGACCCCTCGGGGAATGTCTGTTTGCCGGCTTAGGCCCACTCCCCGCGGACATCCCCCGAAGGGTCCTTAGTGCTGCTGTGGAGGTGGGAGAGGCTCTCACCATCTCCACTGCACTCGCTAGCGTGAGCCCAGCTTCTGGCTGAGCGGCACTCCCCCTGTGGTAGCGCACTGACTACCAGGGGGTAGCTCCTGCGGTGTGCGTCTGCCCCCTTGTGGTCAGTGCATGTCATAGCGACCAGTCATTCTGCCATTCAGTCGATTTACATATTAGGGATTTATTATATAGGACAGTATTCTAGTACATGAATATGTCATATTTTATTTATTCATTCTACTATTTGGGTTATTTTCAGTTGAGGCTTTACAGAAA
>NW_005871086.1:4780906-4782051 GCF_000147115.1 Myotis lucifugus | reverse complement strand
AATCCTTTTTCTTCTGGAGATAGAACAATATCTTTTACTCTTTTGATTAAAAAATATTAGAATGACCAATTTTTTTCCTTTTAGTGAGATGAGACATTTTCTATACCTTATTTTTTTTGGGAACTGGCAACTTGATTCTAAAAGAGCTGAAAACAGCCATGGCACTCCTTAAAGAACGAAGTTGGAGAAATTACACTACAAGATAGCAAAACTTATTATAAAGCCACAATAATTTAAAAAGTAAACAATAGCTTCTAAAGAACACAATAGGAGTATATCTTCATGACTTCATGACTTTGGGATGACTTATTGTGGCTTTATAATAAGTTTTGCTATCTGGTAGTGTAATTTCTCCAACTTCGTTCTTTAAGAGTGCCATGACTGTTTTCAGCTATTTTAGAATCAAGTTGCCAGTTCCAACAAAAATAATCTGTTAGAATTTTTATTGGGATTACCTCAAGCTATAGATTAATTTGAGGAGAATTCATGTCATTTCAATATTAAGTCTTTAATCCATTACTGCAGTACACCCCTCCATTTTTTTTTTGGTCTTCTTTAATTCCTCTCATTAATGTTTTGAAGTTCTCTGTGTACATGTCATGCAGATATTTACTTAGACTTATATCTGGGTGTTTTGCGATGCTAGTGCCAATATATATGAAATTCGTGCACGGGGGTGTGGGGGGTGTCAATCAGCCCAGCCTGCACCCTCTCCAACTGCTTGACTGTCTGATCACCCCCTAACCATTCCCCTGCCAGCCTGATTGACACCTAACTGCCCTCCCATGCTGGCCCGGTCACCCCTAACTGCCCTCCCTTGCCAGCCTGGTTGCCCCTAACTGCCCTCCTCTGCAGGCCTGGTCACCCCCAACTGTCTTCACCTACAGGCCTGGTCACCCCTAACTGTCTCCCCTGTTGGCCTGGTTTCCCCAAACTGCCCTCCCCAACCGCCTTGTCCCCCCACCTGCCCTCCCCTGCAGCCTGTTCCCCCCCAACTGCCCTCCCCTCCAGCCCTATCCCCCCCCAACTGCCCTCCCCTGCAGGCCTGTCCCCCCCCCACCTCCCTCCCCTGCAGGCCTGTCCCCACCAACTGCCTCACTCCCGCCATCTTTGTCCACCCGGGGGTGGCCATCTTAGACCACATG